>NC_042512.1:4741519-4983171 GCF_900963305.1 Echeneis naucrates | reverse complement strand
ACTGTGAGGGAAAACAAAAAAAAAACACCTTTTTGGAGTCTGGTCTCGAGGGGTGATCCAGTTACCAATTACAAGTTACAGTTACAAGTCACAGTGTGTGAATCTAGGAGTGCTAATTTCAATGTGTTTGAACATGTATTGGGAACTGGGAATGGAGAGTCATCCAGGAACTCTATTCTTGGCGATGGTTCCAATCCGGACGGGGGAGGTGAAGTCAGCTCAGCTGCAAACATCAAAACATCCTCCAGAGACACAGCAGCCTGACCTTCTGCAAAGAAAAACCTTCAGTTACATCTTGGCAATGCATTTTCTCAACAAAAATAAAAAATAAAAATGTGATTTACAAACCTTCACAATAAAAGACACAGTCCGCCCAGTAGCCCAAAGTTTGACTTTCTTTAAGTCTCCTGTTACTTCCTGATGGACTGAGGTCAGGTTTGAAGAGTCTCAAGTTCCAGACCAGTGAGTGGCTTTTCAGAGTGGCACAGGACAGGGGCCAGCAAAGTAGGCTGTTGCTGCAGTGCAGTCAGAAACTGAAGAGCTGAAAGACCATCTTTGAATCTAAAAAGTCACCACAAACATTGTTTCACATTTAAATGACCTAAAGAAACTTCAATGTTTTCTAAAATGACTATAGAAATGAGTAAAAATGGTTGTGTGTTGAACATTACTGATTTAAAGAAGAACTCTGTGTCTTGCTTTGCACTTGGCAGGGTAATTGTTACTCTACAGACTGCAAGAATTACGCACACAAACAAGACTGGAATGACATGAGCACCTTTTGATTGGCATAAGACAGAGGAAGGGGAGACAGACATCACACAGCAATATACTAAACTAAGGCACACATTCTGACACATGACTCAGAGCTAAAGAATATACATTCTTAATAAACCACAGAGGGGGATGATGAGGCATTCAAACTAAAATATCTTAAATACAAAAAAAATAAAAATCACATCATTACAAATATGATCTTACCTGTCAATTACAGATGGGATGTGGTCAATAATGTACTATCGGAGGGAGTCTGACACGATTTCTTTCTTTTCTTCAACAGGAGCAACACGTCTCAGACAGACTGCTGTCTGTAACATTGTGCTGCGTCTCATGATGCATTCTCACAGAGCATCCACTGAAGAAACATTCTCAATCTGAGATGAAACACGTTTTTGAAAAATAGTTCAAGCAACAAAGCGTATGTCATGTGATATATGAAGTTAATGATCATTAACCATTAGTGTTGTTTCCATCTAACCCTGTTCATACCATTTGCATTGTACACCAAGAACTGATGTCCTTCTGGTCCATCAGAAATGAGCCGGTCTTTCAGATGTTTCATTAGTAGAGTTAAAAACTCTCGTCTCGGCCCACCTGTGTCAATTCCTTCTTCCAAAACAGCAGCATCATCTGTGAATTTTACCAGCATGTCACAGGTTTCAGAATATGTTGAACATCTTACAAATGCAAATATCTTTCCCATGTAATCAATAAAGTAAAATTAAATTAAGTGAGTCGCTGTTGTTTTTTTACTTACCCGTAGGAAGTACTCCTGACTGGATTTGTTTCAGGTGGATCCAGATCCTCAGTGTCAGATATTACTGTCTGAAAAACAAATGAAAATGTCTGAAACAACACACTGAAAGCAAAGAACATCAGGCTGCCATAATCTGCCTTCATACCTGTCCAGGCTGAGCTGTGGATGAATCTCTGAAACATGATAAATTTGATAAACTGATGAACTTTATGATACAGAGTATAACAGAGCTTTGAGTAACATTTAGAGGTAGAGAGGAACCATAAGATTTATAAATAAGAGATGATTTTCTTATAAATTATATCACAATCACATCAACAACTTAAAGACAAATTACCTCTTTTGTAAAAACTAATACCTACCCTTTATCTTCAGGTTTGTGTTTGGGAGAACTGTTTTTTTTGGTTCAAAAACCTGAGAAGAAAAGCACACAATTGTCAGCAACTTTAAACAGCTTCCATATTGTTCCCTCACCACATACAGTATATATCAATGGTGAAAGGTTATCAGGGTGTCTGATTGGATTAGTAAATGCCAAATAATCAAGACTTGGTCTTAGACTTAATGCTTGAAACCAAATGCATATCCTGTCAATAAATAAATAAATAAAAAAAAAACTGAAAGTACAAAATGTATAAATGAACGTACCACAGTTTCAGCTGCATTGAATTCCGCTGTGCTCCTCAATGTGATGACAATTTCAGAATCAGAGTCTGATGTATCAACCTCTGTAGTAAAAACAAACAACACATTATTAATTATGCTACATCAGAGTAAATAAATATGTAGAAATATGGAATGAAAGGATCCACAAACCTCCTCTAAAGTGTGTTTCTAGGCAAATGAAAAAAGTGCCTTTCCTATTTCCTTTTATATTCTGCCAGTTTGAATGGGCTTTCTGACCCAGGCACATGGAGCACCTCTGAACAGTCTGGATACAAAAGAAGGTCTGCTCCTTCATCCATCTTCTTGTTAAATGTTCTCATTTCTTGGACAGCTTGCTTCAGTAGATCAGGTGCTGCTACCTCCGGATCTGTATATAATGGGAGTGTTTTCCCTCTCTGAGCTTTTAAATCAGCTCCATGTGGCGCCATCAATCCATGTTTATCTGCTAAAATAACAAAAAGATATCATTCATTTCACACACATATTTACTTCCATATTTTACAGATATATCCACACACGTACCTGGACCTGTTTCCTTTCGGCCCACAGTTCTTTTGACTTTGACTTTCTGTCCTCCATGAATTGTTTATATGATGTTCATGGTTGTTCTGCTGGAATGAACGGAGTTCCGTATCAAAACAGAAAGTTAGCAGCAGCTAAAACAATCAGCAACAATTGTGCATTTAGCATAACTGAAAGGCTAAAATAAAAATAAATAAAAAGCAAACATACTATCTAAACGCGTTGCTATTCCGTGAAGACAACGATTGGCTGCAAAATGAAACGGTGCACTTTAACTCACTGCATGTCTGACAGCGGCTTCAGCTAGTTAGCGCGATGCTACACTTAGCTTGTTTAGCATTTTCCGGCTGTTTATTAGATGTCTCCTGTGCGCGTGCTCCTTCCGTCTGGTCCGTTCATCAACGTTAAACATTCTACAGATCGTCCGCACGGAAAACACAACCGCGTAAATTGGCTCAAGTTGTTTCCACAAAACGGCCAAAACATCATTTAATCTATGCCTGCTAAGTTTTCCCTGCACACAAGGTACAAACTTTTTGAGCTCACAGTCAATCTTCTTCTGGATCACTTCCGGCATTTGGTACATTCCCCTTCCGGAGGATTCTGTCGTTTGGAAATTTGTTTCGCAACATGTAAATTTGTTTTCTAATTTGTAAGTTTGTTTTGTCCGTGGTAAAAGTGTTTTCTTGTGTAATGTAAAAATTTTTCTTAACATGTAAGTTTGTTTCACTTTTTGTAAAAGTGTTTGGCACTTTGTAATTTAGTTTTGCACTTACCGGCCACCGTATCAAACAGAGCAGGAACACTAAAGTAAGGGGCGGGGGGTGAAAACGACAGGAGGGTTAAAGAGCAGATTCTCTCTGAGGGACGGATGTTGCCACAATACACAGTGTGTGTGCCATCACATGTGGAAGATGTGTGCAGACTGAAGCCTTCGTCTGCCACCAGCTCAGAGGGGCTGCACTTCTACTGACCACCAGGGGGCTCCACTGGTTGTTTCACAAAGTCACAGTGTGTTGGAGTCTATCAGGGTATTTTCCAAGCAGCACTGTGACTAAAAAGTGACTCTGCATTGGCCGGAAATCGAACCCGGGCCTCCCGCGTGGCAGGCGAGAATTCTACCACTGAACCACCAATGCTTGTTTAACATGTTTTACCATGACGTCATGATTCTCCAGTCATCAGCAGCCTTCAACACTTCCTGCATTTTATAACGTGGCAGCTAACCCGATCAGGGAGAGTCTTCTTTTTTCTGTTTTTCTCACACAGGTTCAAACATAAGCTCCTCCTTTGTTCCTGCTGAGTGAGATGGCAACATTTTTTTTACAAGTTTTACAGATGATTATTGTAATTTCTGTGTTTATATACAACAATGTATTTACATTAAAGCTGATATCTTTCTATAATAATCCATCATGGACTGCTGGACATTTCATATCAGTAAATCCACCGTGTTTTAAAGAAGTTCAGAGTGTTTCAGAGTTTCTGACATGATACAGACAGACAGATCCAACAAAGTATTTAAATGAACTGAGAGCTCAGACCATCAGAAGAGCACACACACACACACACACACACACACACACACACACCGTGGACGAAGTGCGCAGCTTCGCTCAGTCTGTGATTGCAAAAATGAGCGAAAGCAGGAAAAGACGCATTTTAATAAGTAGAAGGAGGAACAAACCAACAGATTTGGTTTTAGTTCAATTCAACGCCACTTATTTGTCTAATAACTGCTGATTTGTGTTTACTTCAGTCTTCGCAGACAAGCGTGAGCTTTTTTGCGCGCATGCGCCGTTCCGGCTGAATCTAATGTGAGTGTGACGTTTGAGTTGGTGTCGCGTGGGAGAGAGATGAAGGACAGGAAATGCCTTTGATCTCCAGTGACGTCACACAGTCTTATAGAGGTGAGTAAACAGTTGTTGATGTTGTCAGTGAAACATTCATTCATCCTCAGAGTCATCTGCTTCTACCGATCTCCATTTTCATTTCCAACCACTCAGAGAGACAAGAACACACACAGACACACTCTGACTAACCAAACCATTCCAGGAACAATCAGGATGATTCTGGCTCAGGGTGTGACAGGTCCGGGGTTCAAATCCCAGATGAGCCCTTTGTCAGCTGTTGTAAGAAGTGAAAAAGCCTCCTAAATGTGGAGGGAGGCCGACTCTGTCAGAGAGCAGTGTGCATTCTAGCTTCCTTTAGCTGTCAGCCTCTGATCATCAACTCTTCAGCTTCTATGACTTCAACAATTCCTTCTGAATGCAGTCTGAGGCAGTGATTGTGAAACTTTCATTCAGACAGAGATCCCACATTCAGAAGAAAACAGCCACACACAAACAAAGTCATCATGAACAGCCTACATGGAGCCTAAATGAAAAGAAGCAGGAACTAAAGTGTGAAAATAATGATGAACAAAGTGTCACACAGAGAGGCTGCAGCCTGGTGTGGACTATAACGTCAGAAAATGGATCAGTCTGTGACACGGAGCACTAAAGTTGGAAGGCTGAGTTCAGCTTCAGCTTCTTTCATGTTCTCCCTGTGAAAGAAAGAAGGTGAACATGAGCTTGATATGAGAACACAGCAGTGTGCATCATGGTGCTCATGTTCATATAGAAAGAAGGAGGAAAAGCAGCAGCTCTGGTTTGCTGTTTCACTCCCTTTCCCTCCCCGCTATGAGCTGTCACTCACCCACAGCACATACTGTAGACTGGTTCACAGTCAGACTCATGATTCATGACTCATTGGTTCAGAGTGGAACTCATGAGTCCCAGTTCAGCAGCAGCACATTCACACACTGAGCTGAGAGTCTGCTGCGAGACTCCGCTAGAACATTATTGGACTGTGTTATATCACTATATCAGCCATTTAAACTTTATTTATACAAAACTTTTCAAACTAATAGCAATGTTGCACAAAGTGTTTTAAACATTAAAGTCCAAAAATAAACAATATCTCCCACCCAGGCCGCATCATCACCATCCCAGAGATTAAAACAGGACATTGTTTATCTTACAAAGGTCTTTTAGTACATGAAATAAAAATTGCAATGTCCTCTTGAGTTCTGCTCTTTCAGCATCCTATTTATTTACATAAATTTTTTTGGAACATGTTAAAAATAAGAATTATTTGAGATAATGATTAAAAAAAACATTTATGTTTTTGTGAAGTGAAGAAAGGGCCAATTTAAACGTTTAATCAGTGCCATGTTTCACATGTTTCACAACAAAAATGACATGTTTTATAGAGTAATGCTTGTAGAAATGTTCCCAAAGCAGCCCAAAGGGTCCAGAAGAAGCTGAACCTAAACCCCAGGTGGAGTTTGGAGGAGCTGGCTGAGAGGAGAGGAGGACTTGAGGAGTCTCTGGGATCATGGTGGACTGGACTCTGTTCTCAGACCAGTTCTGATTCCTCTGTCAGTCTCTGCTGGATGAAGCTCTCCTCTCCACCTCCCAGGAACATGGTCCAGAGTCTGGACAAGCTGCTGCTGCAACATCTGGATCATCAGGAAGCAGCTGATCCTCCATCAGCAGACACCTTCCTCTTCACCGCCTCCACTTCCAGCTGTGTAGAGAAGAAGAGAGCAGATCCATCAGTGTTTCCTGACTCATGTCCATCAGCTGTCAGTCAGTGATGCAGATCCAGCATAAAGACCTGCAGGGACTTCAGTCCTGTTCAGTCCAGATGTGCAGCAGCTGCTTCCTCTCAGCTCATGTTAACGTGTTGGAGTGAACACACTGAGCTGGAAACTCACAAACAGTCTCAGCTTAGATCTGACAGTTTGATGGACGAGGACCAGAATCTGAACATCTCTGAGTTCTTCAGCTGGTATCTGCTTCATTTGATGGTCACATGATCACACAGTCCTCTGACTGATCTGATTGGCTGACTGTTTTCTCTCTGTCTTTCTGTCTAATTCTGAAAACTGTTTCTGTTCTCCTCTCACAGCTTCATTGAGGAGTTTGAAGGTTCACAGGAAACACTGAGTCTTTGTTCTGATACTGGATTTAAACAATATTACTGAAAGGAACATGAACTGAGTCCAACTGTACTGACCTCAGAGTCTCCAGTCTGAAGTTGGACTCTTCACAAGATCAGACAGATCCTTCAGGTCTGAATCCTTCAGGTCGTTGTGACTCAGGTCCAGTTCTCTGAGATGGGAGGGGTTGGACTTCAGAGCTGAGACCAGAGAAGAACAGCTGATCTCTGACAAACTGCAGTGACTAAACCTGAGTGAAAAATAAAATATGTGACAGTTCCTGCTTGAAATCATTCAGTACTTCATCTGTTCAGAGCTGAAGGTTTAGAAAATGAAAGTCAAACAGCTTCACAACAGTCAAATTTAGCAAGATTTAATGAGAAAACATTTGACAGAACCTCACAACATGAATAAAAACTGTGCAAAATTAAAATGTCATTTTCAAATGATTGAAAATCTGTTATAAAAATTTACTTTGAACCATTTAACAGTTAAATGTCTAAAACCTAAAGAGGATTTTCCCTCATAAATATAAACCTGTCTGCAGGTCAGAGTCACCACAACTGTAACATCATATTAATCTGAGAGCAGAAATAAAACATGAGTCTGACCTCAGAGTCTCCAGTCTGCAGTGAGGACTCTTCAGAAAACCACACAGATCCTTCACTCCTGAATCCTTCAGCCTGTTCAGACTCAGGTCCAGTTTTCTGAGATGGGAGGGGTTGGACTTCAGAGCTGAGACCAGAGAAGAACAGATCTCTGACAAACTGCAGTTCTCCAACCTGAGTAAAGAATAAAAGATGTGACTTTAGAGACAAAGTTCTGCTTGAAAGTATTCTGTTTCAGCATGTGTTCAGAGCTGAAGGTTTAGAAAGTAGAAGTTAGAAAATGAAAGTCAAACAGCTGAACCAACAGGAAGCAGCTTCACACAGTCAAATACAAACAGTGACAAGATTTAATGAGAAAATGAAACAACACTGTAAAAAACCTGAACTTCAAACTGTCAACATTGTGATTTGAACACATCAGAAATAACCAAACAGCAGAGTCAGCCAAACTATTTCTATCTCTGATTCTGCCACATATGAACTCCTGTATAACAATCTGAGCTCTGGCAGGTAAGTCCACTCTAAAACCAGTCAAAACAAATCAAACCATATTTGTTTGTGTTGCACCAAATTGTAACAAAGTTACATCAAGCACTTTACAAATAGAGCAGGTCTAGACCTAACTGTTTATAAAATTATTTGAAGAAACCAAAGAGAGAGTGGCAAGGAAAACTTCCTCTAGGACGCAGAAACCTCGGGCAGAACCAGGCTCAGACGGGGCGGCCATCTGCCTTGACTGGTTGGGTTGAGAGGGAGAGAGAGAGAGAGAGACACACACACACACAAGAGGGGTAGTAAACGGTGACACATGCTTAGAAATGGGAGAAGCAAGGACTTCAGAGAAACATGCTAATTGATATGTTGGTTTTTAACTATAAGTTCTGTCATACAGAAAAGTTTTAAGCCTGGTCTTGAAAACTGCTAAAGAGTCCGCCCGCCAGACTGATACTGGAAGTTAGTTCCACAGAAGAGGAGCCTGATAACTCAAAGATCTGCCTCCAGATTTACTCTTGGAGACTCTAGGAACCACGAGTAAACCTCCATCTAGAGAGCAGAGTGGCCTGCTAGGACAGTAAGGAACTATGAGCTCTCTGAGATACGATGGAGCTTGGCCATAAGAGCTTTATATGTTAAAAGAAGGATTTTAAATTCCAATGAAGAGCAGCTAACAGGAGAGATATGATCTCTTTTCCTAGTTCCTGTTAATATTCGTGCAGCAGCGTTCTGAATTAACTGAAGGCCTTTCAGAGATTTGTTTGGACATCCAGATAGTAATGAGTTACAGTACTCCAGCCTGGAAGTTACAAATGCATGGACTAGTTTTTCTACATCATCCTGAGAAAGGATGTTTCTGATTTTCCTAATGTTTCTCAGGTGGAAGAAAGCTGCCCGACTAACTTGTTTTATGTGAGAGACAAAGGACATGTCCTGGTCAAAAATTACTCCAAGGTTTCTTACAGCGGAGCTGGAAGCCAAAGTGATGCCGTCCAGACTGATGAGATGATTAGATAACTTCTGTTTTGTCAGAGTTGAGAAGTAAAAAATTATGGGTCATCCAGACTTATGTCTTAAAGACATGTCTTCAGTCTGACTATCTGACTAACTTCATTTCAGAAACAGTGTACAAAAAGCTCCAAAAGTTCTAGACTGAAAACCAAACTCAATGATATTTGAAGAAACATGAACAGTCGAATGTGGAAATCAAACTTAAATATGCAGAATCTATTCTGATCTAAATCATCTTTCATGGCCTATAGGAATGAGGGGGAGAAAAAAAATACTTTTCCCAATTCTGACGGATTTTCATTTGAATGATCTGATATCAGTCCACAGAATCCTGAGACTGATATTTAACATAGCTGGGAGATCAGCGAGGCAGACGGAGCAAACATGTTTCCTGCAGCAGAGAGAGGAGGGCAACGGGGCAACTGCTCCCCCAGCAGACCAGCCCTTAGAGCCAATCCTTATCTTAGTGTGGAACCAAACCACTGCAGCTGATTGGACTAAAGCTTTGCTACACAATCACAGCAAAATGGATGTTTTCCTGAGGTGGTGATGTTTACATTAGGTATGTTTGGAGCCACCTTATTTCCACTGCTGCAGTGTGTTGGTCATGTACATTCATATAACTGCTTTGGGGTCAGTGGTTCATGTAAACATTATTATTCTAATAATGGACCAGGTGGGAGGGTTCCCTGTAAAATGAAAGCATTAGTTCTGACAATCTGTTTGATATTCAAACTAAATTGGTATTATGACTGAAATATCCCAAACTCAACCAACAGAGCCATGTTACATGTGGATGATTCTACTCTGTTGTCTAAGAAAGAAAAAATGTTCACGTTATGCTGAACATTGTTTCAAAAGTGCTGGAAGTGGAGACTAATGGAGAACTAAGACAAAACACAAGTGGAGCATTTTAGGCCAAGTGAATGTTGTTAATCTTGGGACAGTACTGCTGTCCTACACTGATCAGTATAAATGTCTTGGCTGACGTTGGACCAACACATGACATTTAACCCAGCTGTCAGTGTTTTAGCTCAGTCTGCAGGTAGAGCCCTGAACAAGTCTGAACACTGTGCTCATCTGGGAGTTCATACTTTCACTCTGTTCTATAATGTGTGTGTGTGTGTGTGTGTGTGTGTTTGTGTAACCTTACGTTAAACATAATTGAACTAAAAGACAAAGATCATTATGGACAGTTGTGTTCAGGAACACTTCCATTAGTCCCAGAAACAGGGAGCTTTAATGCCACACCTGAGGAAGACCGGATTTGTTCACTATGCAAACTGGATGAAGTAGAAAGTCCGATCCATTTTTTGTTTTGTTGTTCTGCGTAACGAGCGCCTCAGAGGTGTTTTATTGGCAACATAGTTTATATTTAGGTTGATTTCTTTGATTTGGATGATTCTGAGAAACATGAGTTCCTTTTTAGCAAAGAGACTCATGTAGTAGCTGATTTTATTTACAAGGCTGAGCACACAGCTAATTCTTTTGTTATCCATAATATATAATAATGCAACATTATTATCCGAGAAAAAGATAGTAATGTATTTGCGCTGTTTATATGCAGATATATGAGAGTGTATGTTGTTACAACAGCCACTGTATGATTATATATATGTCTTATAAACCAATAAATGTTTAGCTCTCCCCATGCTTGGGTTCTAATTTCTACAGTAGTGGACTAACAATGGTCAGTGGAACTCCTCTAATGGGCTGCTGTCACAAGGAGCTTTGTGAACACTCCTACAGAGGTTAAATACCTGGGTCCAACTCCACTGTCTGTCAGACTAGTGAGGACTGATGAACTGATGAAGCCCCTGAGATAAGAGGCCAAACATCTTCTTAGACAAACAAAGTGCAGTTGCTTTCAATTCGACAACAAATAAATAAATAAATGAAAAAAAACCAACAGAGTGAAATCTGCATATTAACATACAAATATTCATGAATATATGATGTCCCCCTAAAAATCTGTTTTCCAAAGTTACTCAAACCATATAACAGTTTAAATGTTAAAACCTGAAGAGGATTTTCCCTCATAAATATAAACATGTCTGCAGGTCAGAGTCACCACAACTGTAACATCATATTAATCTGAGAGCAGAAATAAAACATCAGTCTGACCTCAGAGTCTCCAGTCTACAGTGAGGACTCTTCAGAAAACCAAACAGATCCTTCAGTCCTGAATCCTCCAGGTCGTTGTAATTCAGGTCCAGTTCTCTGAGATGGGAGGGGTTGGACTTCAGAGCTGAGACCAGAGAAGAACAGCTGATCTCTGACAAACTGCAGCACTCCAACCTGAGTAAGAATAATAGATGTGACTTTAGGAGACAAAGTTCCTGCTTTAAAGTGTTCAGTGTTTCATCATCTGTTCAGAGCTGAAGGTTTAGAAAGTAGAAGTTTAGAAAATGAAAGTCAAACAGCTGAACCAACAGGAAGCAGCTTCACAACAGTCAAATACAAACAGTGAAAAGTTTTAATGAGAAAATGAAACAACACTGTAAAGAACCTGAACTGACTCAACTGTCAACATTGTGATTTTAACACATCAGCTCAGCTCTGCTTATGAACAAGTCTCTTCATGGTCTAGCACCAAAGTACATCTCTGACATGTTAGAGCCATATGAACCCTCTCAGGCTCTGAGAACTTCAGGGAGTGGTCTCCTGGTGGTGCCCAGAGTCAGGACTAAACATGGTGAGACGGCATTCAACTTTTATGCTGCTAAATTTTGAAACAGTCTCTCAGAAGATGTGAGACTGCCCTCAACTCCGACTACCTTTAAATCCAGACTGAAAACAGTTCTATTTAGGTGTCCATATGACAACTGAAACTATTTTGTATCTTTTAATTCATTCAATTATTACTTTTTTAATGATTTATGTAATAATTCTATCCACCGTCTTGTTCCTGTTTGTCTTTATCTATAAAAGCACTTTGAATTACCAGGGGTACGAATTGTGCTCTATAAATAAACTTGCCTTGCCTAAACGGTTTATATTTATGTTGATTTTTTTGATTTGGATGATTCTGAGAAACATGAGTTCCTTTCAGCAAAGGGACTCATGTAGTAGCTGAATTTATTTCCAAGGCTTCAGAAACACAGCTAATTCTTTTGATTGCTTATTTGTAGTTTTTATAATATTATGTAACATTGTGACTTGAGAAAATGATGATAATGTAACTGTGTATGTTTATATGCAGATATAAGAGGTTATGCTGTTACAACAGCCACAGTATGATTAAATACATGTCTCATAAATCTATGTGGGTTGGACATTTTTATGAAATGAAATGCAAATAAATAAATGAAATGAACCGCAGACTAAGCTCTGAACATTAAAATACAAATATTCATGAATATATTATGTCCCCTTTCAAAATACAAGATTGATTAATAAATGATGTTCAATTCAAATTCAATTTCCAAATTATAAATAAAAATTGTTTTTCAAAAGTAATTTTGAAATATTTACCAGTTTAAATGTTTAAACCTAAAGAGGATTTTCCCTCATAAATATAAACCTGTCTGCAGGTCAGAGTCACCACAACTGTAACATCATATTAATCTGAGAGCAGAAATAAAACATGAGTCTGACCTCAGAGTCTCCAGTCTACAGTGAGGACTCTTCAGAAAACCACACAGATCCTTCAGTCCTGAATCCTCCAGGTCGTTCTGATTCAGGTCCAGTTCTCTGAGATGGGAGGGGTTGGACTTCAGAGCTGAGACCAGAGAACAACAGCTGATCTCTGACAAACTGCAGCCCTCCAACCTGAGTAAAGAATAAAAGATGTGACTTTAGGAGACAAAGTTCCTGCTTGAAAGTGTTCAATGTTTCATCATCTGTTCAGATATGAAGGTTTAGAAAGTACAAGTTGAGAAAATGAGAGTCAGACAGCTGAACCAACAGGAAGCAGCTTCACAACAGTCAAATACAAACAGAGACAAGATTTAATGAGAAAATGAAACAACACTGTAAAGAACCTGAACTGACTCAAACTGTCAACATTGTGAATATAAACTGAGAAATTCAAATGTCATGTTCAAATGAGTGAAATTCAGTTCTCAAAAGTTATTTTCAAGCATTAAACAGTTTAAATATTTAAACCCGAAGAGGATTTTCCCTCATAAATATAAACCTGTCTGCAGGTCAGAGTCACCACAACTCTAACATCATATTAATCTGAGAGCAGAAATAAAACATGAGTCTGACCTCAGAGTCTCCAGTCTGCAGTGAGGACTCTTCAGAAAACCACACAGATCCTTCAGTCCTGAATCCTTCAGGTCGTTCTGATTCAGGTTCAGTTCTCTGAGATGGGAGGGTTGGACTTCAGAGCTGAGACCAGAGAAGAACAGCTGATCTCTGACAAACTGCAGTTGTCAAATCTGAATAAGGAATAAAAGATGCAGATAAAATCATTGATAATAAGTCAGAAATGCTCAGAAGACTTTAAAGTAAGGTTCCACCACATTTGGTCTGGATGTTTGATAGATAGATAGATAGATATACTTTTATTTATCCCAGGCTAGGAAATCATTACACACAGAGACATCAAACAACATAGAATAAGGATAGAAATGTATACAGTAAAAATAAAGATATATACAGTAAAGATAAAATATCTGCAGTAAAGATAAAAATCATGAATATAATAAAAATATTACAGTATTTCTTTAGTGTAATTATCATTTCAGCCACTGGAGGCTGAAGTTCAGCAGCTCCTCACTCTAAAACAAAGTGATTCCCTCAGCTGACCTGCGGCTGCAGTGGAATACAGGACATACTTGTGTGTAGGAATACAGCAGATGGCTGCTTCATAAATATGTGGCAGCAAAGGAACGTTCTGCTTTGATGTGAAGATGAAGCTCTAAAATCTTCTAAATGAAGAACATTTCAACATGTGTGGGACTGTTTGTTTTCAAAGTGTGTAGAAGAGCTTTTTGATGTTGACTCCGTCCACAGCAGCTCATCACTCAGCTTCTGTACCGCTGCTCTGAACTCCATCTACTGCAGTAACACACTGACTGAGTATGACCACACCACAAAGAAACACAACTATCACTGTGCTCAGTGCAGGGAAACCTGTGGTGGAGCTCCAATCCTTTGGAAATAACAGCTTTCAGAGCACAGGGGGGCCACGGCCACGTGTCTGAAAGCCCCATGAGGGCTGGAGTCTCAACAACACAACTGACTCTGGTCCTCAGCTCCACACCCTCCAAGTCTGAAGACATTTATTAGGACATTAGATTCAGCGGTGGATTAAAGATCTACCACAGCGGACTGACCTCAGAGTCTCCAGTCTGCAGTCTGGACTCTCCACAAGATCACGCAGCTCCTTCACATCTGGATCCTGCAGGAGGTTTCCTCTCAGGTCCAGTTCTCTGAGATGGGAGGGGTTGGACTTCAGAGCTGAGGCCAGAGAAGAACAGCTGATCTCTGACAACCAACAGCATCTCACCCTGAAAAAGAACAAATCATGGAGATCAGATGACTGATAATCAGTCAGAAATGTCCTGATCCAGAACTTCTCCATCTTCTCATCACCCACTTTAACATCTCAAATGTTGCCGGTCCACATCAGACCTTGTGCCAATACAAAGACCAAGACCAAGATTAAAAGATCCAGTCCTGATCCAAGACTAAGGTCTCCCTTGGTGCTGGTTTCTGTCTGGAGATCAAACATGTGAAACCAACTCTTTGGTTCCTGGAAGACTTTTCCTGATTAATATATTGAACAAGTAAATTCAAGTTTTGGAAAAGACTGACGACTTTTATGATTATTATTAGAAACAACTGGAAACATGAAACAACAGCGATTTTTAATAAAAGTGAAGACATACGAGTTAAATGTCAATATAAATGCTGGATTAAAAAAATGTACAACAACTAAACAGACCTCAGGATCTGCAGTCTACAATCTGGACTCTTCAGAAAACCACACAGATCCTTCAGTCCTGAATCCTTCAGGTCATTGTTGTGACTCAGGTCCAGTTCTCTGAGATGGGAGGGGTTGGACTTCAGAGCTGAGACCAGAGAAGAACAGCTGATCTCTGACAAACTGCAGCGTCTCAACCTGAGTAAAGAATAAAAGATGTGACTTTAGGAGACAAAGTTCCTGCTTGAAAGTGTTCAATGTTTCATCATCTGTTCAGAGCTGAAGGTTTAGAAAGTAGAAGTTTAGAAATGAAAGTCCAACAGCTGAAACACATAGAACTGAACTCCGGCAGATAAGTCCACTCTAAAACCAGTCGAAACAGTCTGCAAACAAGCTTCAAAAGTTCTACACAGAAAACCAAACTTATCATGAATGATATATTTGAAGATGACGTCTTGACCTGACGTTGGACCAACACATGACATTTAACCCAGCTGTCAGTGTTTTAGCTCAGTCTGCAGGTAGAGCCCTGAACAAGTCTGAACACTGTGCTCATCTGGGAGTTCATACTTTCACTCTGTTCTGTAATGTGTGTGTGTGTGTGTGTGTGTGTCAGACGATGCTTCTGCTGTCTGGGGATTCTGTGAATATTCTCTTTGTAATACTCAGCATCATAGAGCTATTGGTTATCTTACAGCAGAACACAAATGGACCTCAGTGTTGGCTCTTCATGGTGATGTGGGTTGGGAGCCCTCGAGTATCAGACATAAGAGACAAATGCTCCAGCTGTGGAACAGATCTGTGAAGCTGCCTGGTCATAGAATTACTAAAAAGATATTTCATCACCATCACTGGGCCAGTGAACTGACATTAATATTATATACGAGTGATTTATGAATTCTTTCTTCATTTGTCCTGCTCGTGTGATGATTGACTTTTTCTTTGCAAAGAAAATATAAACTTGTCAGCCAGAAAAAGTCTGTATTTCATTCTTCACCAGCAACAGAGAATTTCCACAACAGAAATGACACACAAATGTGTCTACAGTAGTGGACTAACAATGGTCAGTGGAACTCCTCTAATGGGCTGCTGTCACAAGGAGCTTTGTGAACACTCCTACAGAGGTTAAATACCTGAGTCCAACTCCACTGTCTGTCAGACTAGTGAGGACTGATGAACTGATGAAGCCCCTGAGATAAGAGGCCAAACATCTTCTTAGACAAACCTAAGTGCAGTTGCTTTCAATTCGACACGCAAATAAATAAATGAAAAAAAAAAACAAAAAACCACAAAGTACAATCTGCATGTTAACATACAAATAATCATTAGGATATGATGTCCCCTTTCAAAAATACAAGATTGATTAATAAACTGCTTGCAATTAAAATGTCATTTTTAAATTCATATCTGTTTTCCAAAGTTACTTTCAAACCATTTAAAAGTTTAAATGTTAAAAACCTGAAGAGGATTTTCCCTCATAAATATAAACCTGTCTGCAGGTCAGAGTCACCACAACTGTAACATCATATTAATCTGAGAGCAGAAATAAAACATGAGTCTGACCTCAGAGTCTCCAGTTTACAGTGAGGACTCTTCAGAAAACCACACAGATCCTTCAGTCCTGAATCCTCCAGGTCGTTCTGACTCAGGTCCAGTTCTCTGAGATGGGAGGGGTTGGACTTCAGAGCTGAGACCAGAGAAGAACAGCTGATCTCTGACAAACTGGAGTTGTCAAATCTGAATAAGGAATAAAAGATGCAGATAAAATCATTGATAATCAGTCAGAGATGTTCAGAAGACTTTAAAGTAAAGTGCCTCCACATTCTGTCTGGATGTTTGAAGTGTTTCTTTAGTGTAATTGTCATTTCAGCCACTGGAGGCTGAAGTTCAGCAGCTCCTCACTGTAAAACAAAGTGATTCCCTCAGCTGACCTGCGGCTGCAGTGGAATACAGGACATACTTGTGTGTAGGAATACAGCAGTTGGCTGCTTCATAAATATGTGGCAGCAAAGGAAAGTTCTGCTTTGATGTGAAGATGAAGCTCTAAAATCTTCTAAATGAAGAACATTTCAACGTGTGTGGGACTGTTTGTCTACCACAGTGGACTGACCTCAGAGTCTCCAGTCTACAGTCTGGACTCTCCACAAGATCACGCAGCTCCTTCACATCTGGATCCTGCAGGAGGTTTCCTCTCAGGTCCAGTTCTCTCAGATGGGAGGGGTTGGACTTCAGAGCTGAGGCCAGAGAAGAACAGCTGATCTCTGACAACCAACAGCATCTCAACCTGAAAAAAGAAGAAATCATGGAGATCAGATGACTGATTATCAGCATACCTTTCAAGTATCCCGTTTTGGCCGGGATTTTCCCGTATTTTACCCTCCTTTCCCAGCCCCCTCTGGTTTTAGTATTTTCCTGTAAACTTCCTGTATTTAACCTGCATTTATTAAAAATAATAATAATACCCCACTCTGACTTCTGCCACCTGCTACACTAACCTACTGCATGTACTGTAGGTGTCGCAAGGTTAGTGTGACATTGTCAGACTAGAGAGACAACAATGCGAGAGAAAAAAATAACAGGAGGGAAAAACAAAGATAAGGCAGGAAACCAGCTCCTTTGTTTCCTGTCTGCCATTATTGGACATACTGATTAATCCAGGTGTGACTGACCTCAGTAGTCATAACAACAATGGTCAGACACACCTGGATTAATCTGCATGTCCAATAATGAAAGACAGGAAACAAAGGAGCTGGCTGACGTTCAGGACATAGTGGAGCTGCATAAAGCCAATTGCAGTTTTTAGGTGGTTGACAAGTGGTGATTTTAGCTTTCTTGTCCATCTGTCTTAAAATGTACGGGATACTGGAGCTTAGTTGGGGTGGTGGGATGTCTTGCAGCAGGTGCTGGAAAATATCCCTGATTTTCAAATCCAAAACTTGACAGGTATGAATCAATCAGAAATGTCTTGATCCAGAACTTCTCCATCTTTTCAAACTCATCACCCACTTTAACATCTCAAATGTTGCCGCTCCACATCAGACCTTGTTCCAATACAAAGACCAAGACCAAGATTAAAAGATCCCGTCCTGATCCAGTTTCAAACCATTTAAAAGTTTAAATGTTAAAAACCTGAAGAGGATTTTCCCTCATTAATATAAACCTGTCTGCAGGTCCGAGTCACCACAACTGTGACATCATATTAATCTGAGAGCAGAAATAAAACATGAGTCTGACCTCAGAGTCTCCAGTCTACAGTGAGGACTCTTCAGAAAACCACACAGATCCTTCAGTCCTGAATCCTTCAGGTCGTTGTGACTCAGGTCCAGTTCTCTGAGATGGGAGGGGTTGGACTTCAGAGCTGAGACCAGAGAAGAACAGCTGATCTCTGACAACCTGGAGTTGTCAAATCTGAATAAGGAATAAAAAATGCAGATAAAATCATTGATAATCAGTCAGAAATGTTCAGAAGTGCCACCACATTCTGTCTGGATGTTTGAAGTGTTTCTTTCGTGTAATTGTCATTTCAGCCACTGGAGGCTGAAGTTCAGCAGCTCCTCACTCTAAAACAAAATGATTCCCTCAGCTGACCTGCGGCTGCAGTGGAATACAGGACATACTTGTGTAGGAATACAGCAGTTGGCTGCTTCATAAATATGTGGCAGCAAAGGAACGTTCTGCTTTGATGTGAAGATGAAGCTGTAAAATCTTCTAAATGAAGAACATTTCAACATGTGTGGGACTGTTTGTTTTCAAAGTGTGTAGAAGAGCTTTTTGATGTTGACTCCGTCCACAGCAGCTCATCACTCAGCTTCTGTACCGCTGCTCTGAACTCCATCTACTGCAGTAACACACTGACTGAGAAGGACCACACCACAACAACCTCCCAGGAGACACACAACTGACTCTGGTCCTCAGCTCCACACCCTCCAAGTCTGAAAACACTTATTAGGACATTAGATTCAGCGGTGGATTAAAGATCTACCACAGCGGACTGACCTCAGAGTCTCCAGTCTACAGTCTGGACTCTCCACAAGATCACGCAGCTCCTTCACATCTGGATCCTGCAGGAGGTTTCCTCTCAGGTCCAGTTCTCTGAGATGGGAGGGGTTGGACTTCAGAGCTGAGGCCAAAGAAGAACAGCTGATCTCTGACAACCAACAGCATCTCAACCTGAAAAAGAACAAATCATGGAGATCAGATGACTGATAATCAGTTAGAAATGTCCTGATCCAGAACTTCTCCATCTTCTCATCACCCACTTTAACATCTCAAATGTTGCTGGTCCACATCAGACCTTGTTCCAATACAAAGACCAAGACCAAGATTTAAAGATCCAGTCCTGATCCAAGACTAAGGTCTCCCTTGGTCCTGGTTTCTGTCTGGAGATCAAAGGTGCGAAACCAACTCTTTGGTTCCTGGAAGACTTTTCCTGATTAATATATTGAACAAGTAAATTCAAGTTTTGGAAAAGACTGACAACTTTTATGAATATTATTAGAAACAACTGGAAACATGAAACGACAGCGATTTTTAATAAAAGTTAATACATTCAAGTTAAATGTCAATATAAATTCTGGATTAAACAAATCTACAACAACAACTGAACAGACCTCAGGATCTGTAGTCCACAATCTGGAATCTTCAGAAAACTACACAGATCCTTCAGTCCTGAATCCTGCAGGTCATGTTGTGACTCAGGTCCAGTTCTCTGAGATGGGAGGGGTTGGACTTCAGAGCTGAGACCAGAGAAGAACAGCTGATCTCTGACAAACTGCAGTCCTTCAACCTGAGTAAAGAATAAAAGATGTGACTTTAGGACACAAAGTTCCTGCTTAAAAGCGTTCAATGTTTTATCATCTGTTCAGAGCTGAAGGTTTAGAAAGTAGAAGTTTAGAAAATGAAAGTCCAACAGCTGAAACACATAGAACTGAACTCCGGCAGGTAAGTCCACTCTAAAACCAGTCGAAACAGTCCGCAAATGAGCTTCAAAAGTTCTACACAGAAAACCAAACTTATCATGAATGATATATTTGAAGATGACGTCTTGACCTGACGTTGGACCAACACATGACATTTAACCCAGCTGTCAGTGTTTTAGCTCAGTCTGCAGGTAGAGCCCTGAACAAGTCTGAACACTGTGCTCATCTGGGAGTTCATACTTTCAGTCTGTTCTATAATGTGTGTGTGTGTGTGTGTGTGTGTGTGTGTGTGTGTGTGTCAGACGATGCTTCTGCTGTCTGGGGATTCTGTGAATATTCTCTTTGTAATACTCAGCATCATAGAGCTATTGGTTATCTTACAGCAGAACACAAATGGACCTCAGTGTTGGCTCTTCATGGTGATTTGGGTTGGGAGCCCTCGAGTATCAGACATAAGAGACAAATGCTCCAGCTGTGGAACAGATGTGTGAAGCTGCCTGGTCATAGAATTACTAAAAAGATATTTCATCACCATCCCTGGGCCAGTGAGCTGACATTAATATTCTATACGAGTGATTTATGAATTCTTTCTTCATTTGTCCTGCTCGTGTGATGATTGACTTTTTCTTTGCAAAGAAAATAAAAACTTGTCGGCCAGAAAAAGTCTGTATTTCATTCTTGACCAGCAACAGAGAATTTCCACAACAGAAAAGACACACAAATGTGTCTACAGTAGTGGACTAACAATGGTCAGTGGAACTCCTCTAATGGGCTGCTGTCACAAGGAGCTTTGTGAACACTCCTACAGAGGTTAAATACCTGGGTCCAACTCCACTGTCTGTCAGACAAGTGAGGACTGATGAACTGATGAAGCCCCTGAGATAAGAGGCCAAACATCTTCTTAGACAAACCTAAGTGCAGTTGCTTTCAATTCGACATGCAAATAAAAAAAAAAAAAAAACACACAAAGTACAATCTGCATGTTAACATACTAATATTCATGAAGATATGATGTCCCCTTTCAAAAATACAAGATTGATTGATAAACTGCTCGCAATTAAAATGTCATTTTAAAATTAATATCTGTTTTCCAAAGTTACTTTCAAACCATTTAACAGTTTAAATGTTAAAAACCTGAAGAGGATTTTCCCTCATAAATATAAACCTGTCTGCAGGTCAGAGTCACCACAACTGTAACATCATATGAATCTGAGAGCAGAAATAAAACATGAGTCTGACCTCAGAGTCTCCAGTCTACAGTGAGGACTCTTCAGAAAACCACACAGATCCTTCAGTCCTGAATCCTTCAGGTCGTTCTGATTCAGGTTCAGTTCTCTGAGATGGGAGGGGTCGGACTTCAGAGCTGAGACCAGAGAAGAACAGCTGATCTTTGACAAACTGCAGTTGTCAAATCTGAATAAGGAATAAAAGATGCAGATAAAATCATTGATAATCAGTCAGAAATGTTCAGAAGACTTTAAATCAAAGTGCCACCACATTCTGTCTGGATGTTTGAAGTGTTTCTTTAGTGTAATTATCATTTCAGCCACTGGAGGCTGAAGTTCAGCAGCTCCTCACTCTAAAACAAAGTGATTCCCTCTGCTGACCTGCGGCTGCAGTGGAATACAGGACATACTTGTGTAGGTATACAGCAGATGGCTGCTTCATAAATATGTGGCAGCAAAGGAAAGTTCTGCTTTGACTTGAAGATGAAGCTGTAAAATCTTCTAAATGAAGAACATTTCAACATGTGTGGGACTGTTTGTTTTCAAAGTGTGTAGAAGAGCTTTTTTGATGTTGACTCCGTCCACAGCAGCTCATCACTCAGCTTCTGTACCGCTGCTCTGAACTCCATCTACTGCAGTAACACACTGACTGAGTATGACCACACCACAAAGAAACACAACTATCACTGTGCTGCACATGAACTGTGCTCAGTGCAGGGAAACCTGTGGTGGAGCTCCAATCCTTTGGAAATAACAGCTTTCAGAGCACAGGGGGGCCACGGCCACGTGTCTGAAAGCCCCATGAGGGCTGGAGTCTCAACAACAACACAACTGACTCTGGTCCTCAGCTCCACACCCTCCAAGTCTGAAGACATTTATTAGGACATTAGATTCAGAGGTGGATTAAAGATCTACCACAGTGGACTGACCTCAGAGTCTCCAGTCTGCAGTCTGGACTCTCCACAAGATCACGCAGCTCCTTCACATCTGGATCCTGCAGGAGGTTTCCTCTCAGGTCCAGTTCTCTGAGATGGGAGGGGTTGGACTTCAGAGCTGAGGCCAGAGAAGAACAGCTGATCTCTGACAACCAACAGAACCGCAACCTGAAAAAAGAAGAAATCATGGAGATCAGATGACTGATTATCAGCATACCTTTCAAGTATCCCGTTTTGGCCGGGATTTTCCCGTATTTTACCCTCCCTTCCCAGCCCCCTCTGGTTTTAGTATTTTCCTGTAAACTTCCTGTATTTAACCTGCATTTATTAAAAATAATAATAATACCCCACTCTGACTTCTGCCACCTGCTACACTAACCTACTGCATGTACTGTAGGTGTCGCAAGGTTAGTGTGACATTGTCAGACTAGAGAGACAACAATGCGACAGAAAAAAATAACAGCAGGGAAAAACAGAGATAAGGCAGGAAACCAGCTCCTTTGTTTCCTGTCTGCCATTATTGGACATACTGATTAATCCAGGTGTGACTGACCTCAGTAGTCATAACAACAATGGTCAGACACACCTGGATTAATCTGCATGTCCAATAATGAAAGACAGGAAACAAAGGAGCTGGCTGACGTTCAGGACATAGTGGAGCTGCATAAAGCCAATTGCAGTTTTTAGGTGGTTGACAAGTGGTGATTTTAGCTTTCTTGTCCATCTGTCTTAAAATGTACGGGATACTGGAGCTTAGTTGGGGTGGTGGGATGTCTTGCAGCAGGTGCTGGAAAATATCCCTTATTTTCAAATCCAAAACTTGACAAGTATGAATCAGTCAGAAATGTCTTGATCCAGAACTTCTCCATCTTTTCAAACTCATCACCCACTTTAACATCTCAAATGTTGCCGGTCCACATCAGACCTTGTTCCAATACAAAGACCAAGACCAAGATTAAAAGATCCAGTCCAGATCCAAGACTAAGGTCTCCCTTGGTCCTGGTTTCTGTCTGGAGATCAAACATGTGAAACCAACTCTTTGGTTCCTGGAAGACTTTTCCTGATTAATATATTGAACACGTAAATTCAAGTTTTGGAAAAAAGACTGACAACTTTTATGATTATTATTAGAAACAACTGGAAACATGAAACGACAGCGATTTTTAATAAAAGTGAATACATACGAGTTAAATGTCAATATAAATGCTGGATTAAAAAAATCTACAACAACAACTGAACAGACCTCAGAATCTGCAGTCCACAATCTGGACTCTTCAGAAAACTACACAGATCCTTCAGTCCTGAATCCTTCAGGTCGTTCCAACTCAGGTCCAGTTCTCTGAGATGGGAGGGGTTGGACTTCAGAGCTGAGACCAGAGAAGAACAGCTGATCTCTGACAAACTGCAGTATTCCAACCTGAGTAAAGAATAAAAGATGTGACTATAGGAGACAAAGTTCCTGCTTAAAAGCGTTCAGTGTTTCATCATCTGTTCAGAGCTGAAGGTTTAGAAAGTAGAAGTTTAGAAAATGAAAGTCAAACAGTTGAACCAAAAGGAAGTGTCACTGATCAGTATCAATGTCTTGGCCTGATGTTGGACCAACACATGACATTTAACCCAGCTGTCAGTGTTTTAGCTCAGTCTGCAGGTAGAGCCCTGAACAAGTCTGAACACTGTGCTCATCTGGGAGTTCATACTTTCAGTCTGTTCTATAATGTGTGTGTGTGTGTGTGTGTGTGTGTGTGTGTGTGTCAGACGATGCTTCTGCTGTCTGGGGATTCTGTGAATATTCTCTTTGTAATACTCAGCATCATAGATCTATTGGTTATCTTACAGCAGAACACAAATGGACCTCAGTGTTGGCTCTTCATGGTGATTTGGGTTGGGAGCCCTCGAGTATCAGACATAAGAGACAAATGCTCCAGCTGTGGAACAGATGTGTGAAGCTGCCTGGTCATAGAATTACTAAAAAGATATTTCATCACCATCCCTGGGCCAGTGAGCTGAAATTAATATTCTATACGAGTGATTTATGAAATCTTTCTTCATTTGTGCTGCTCATGTGATGATTGACTTTTTCTTTGCAAAGAAAATAAAAACTTATCAGCCAGAAAAAGTCTGTATTTCATTCTTCACCAGCAACAGAGAATTTCCACAACAGAAATGACACACAAATGTGTCTACAGTAGCGGACTAACAAAGGTCAGTGGAACTCCTCTAATGGGCTGTTGTCAAAAGGAGCTTTGTGAACACTCCTACAGAGGTTAAATACCTGGGTCCAACTCCACTGTCTGTCAGACTAGTGAGGACTGATGAACTGATGAAGCCCCTGAGATAAGAGGCCAAACAACTTCTTAGACAAACAAAGTGCAGTTGCTTTCAATTCGACACGCAAATAAATAAATGAAAAAAACAAAACAAAACACAAAGTACAATCTGCATGTTAACATACAAATATTCATTAAGATATGATGTCCCCTTTCAAAAATACAAGATTGATTGATAAACTGCTTGCAATTAAAATGTCTTTTTTAAATTAATATCTGTTTTCCAAAGTTACTTTCAAACCATTTAACAGTTTAAATGTTAAAAACCCGAAGAGGATTTTCCCTCATAAATATAAACCTGTCTGCAGGTCAGAGTCACCACAACTGTAACATCATATTAATCTGAGAGCAGAAATAAAACATGAGTCTGACCTCAGAGTCTCCAGTCTACAGTGAGGACTCTTCAGAAAACCACACAGATCCTTCAGTCCTGAATCCTGCAGGTCGTTCTGATTCAGCTCCAGTTTTCTGAGATGGGAGGGGTTGGACTTCAGAGCTGAGACCAGAGAAGAACAGCTGATCTTTGACAAACTGGAGTTGTCAAATCTGAATAAGGAATAAAAGATGCAGATAAAATCATTGATAATCAGTCAGAAATGTTCAGAAGACTTTAAATCAAAGTTCCACCACATTCTGTCTGGATGTTTGAAGTGTTTCTTTAGTGTAATTATCATTTCAGCCACTGGAGGCTGAAGTTCAGCAGCTCCTCACTCTAAAACAAAGTGATTCCCTTAGCTGACCTGCGGCTGCAGTGGAATACAGGACATACTTGTGTGTAGGAATACAGCAGATGGCTGCTTCATAAATATGTGGCAGCAAAGGAAAGTTCTGCTTTGATGTGAAGATGAAGCTGTAAAATCTTCTAAATGAAGAACATTTCAACATGTGTGGGACTGTTTGTTTTCAAAGTGTGTAGAAGAGCTTTTTGATGTTGACTCCGTCCACAGCAGCTCATCACTCAGCTTCTGTACCGCTGCTCTGAACTCCATCTACTGCAGTAACACACTGACTGAGTATGACCACACCACAAAGAAACACAACTATCACTGTGCTCAGTGCAGGGAAACCTGTGGTGGAGCTCCAATCCTTTGGAAATAACAGCTTTCAGAGCACAGGGGGGCCACGGCCACGTGTCTGAAAGCCCCATGAGGGCTGGAGTCTCAACAACACAACTGACTCTGGTCCTCAGCTCCACACCCTCCAAGTCTGAAGACATTTATTAGGACATTAGATTAAAGATCTACCACAGTGGACTGACCTCAGAGTCTCCAGTCTACAGTCTGGACTCTCCACAAGATCACACAGCTCCTTCACATCTGGATCCTGCAGGAGGTTTCCTCTCAGGTCCAGTTCTCTGAGATGGGAGGGGTTGGACTTCAGAGCTGAGGCCAGAGAAGAACAGCTGATCTCTGACAACCAACAAAACCGCAACCTGAAAAAAGAAGAAATCATGGAGATCAGATGACTGATTATCAGCATACCTTTCAAGTATCCCGTTTTGGCCGGGATTTTCCCGTATTTTACCCTCCTTTCCCAGCCCCCTCTGGTTTTAGTATTTTCCTGTAAACTTCCTGTATTTAACCTGCATTTATTAAAAATAATAATAATACCCCACTCTGACTTCTGCCACCTGCTACACTAACCTACTGCATGTACTGTAGGTGTCGCAAGGTTAGTGTGACATTGTCAGACTAGAGGGACAACAATGCGACAGAAAAAAATAACAGCAGGGAAAAACAGAGATAAGGCAGGAAACCAGCTCCTTTGTTTCCTGTCTGCCATTATTGGACATACTGATTAATCCAGGTGTGACTGACCTCAGTAGTCATAACAACAATGGTCAGACACACCTGGATTAATCTGCATGTCCAATAATGAAAGACAGGAAACAAAGGAGCTGGCTGACGTTCAGGACATAGTGGAGCTGCATAAAGCCAATTGCAGTTTTTAGGTGGTTGACAAGTGGTGATTTTAGCTTTCTTGTCCATCTGTCTTAAAATGTACGGGATACTGGAGCTTAGTTGGGGTGGTGGGATGTCTTGCAGCAGGTGCTGGAAAATATCCCTTATTTTCAAATCCAAAACTTGACAAGTATGAATCAGTCAGAAATGTCTTGATCCAGAACTTCTCCATCTTCTCAAACTCATCACCCACTTTAACATCTCAAATGTTGCTGGTCCACATCAGACTTTGTTCCAATACAAAGACCAAGACCAAGATTTAAAGATCCAGTCCTGATCCAAGACTAAGGTCTCCCTTGGTCCTGGTTTCTGTTTGGAGATCCAACATGTGAAACCATCTCTTTGGTTCCTGGAAGACTTTTCCTGATTAATATATTGAACAAGTAAATTCAAGTTTTGGAAAAGACTGACAACTTTTATGATTATAATTAGAAACAACTGGAAACATGAAACAACAGCGATTTTTAATAAAAGTGAATACATTCAAGTTAAATGTCAATATAAATTCTGGATTAAACAAATCTACAACAACAACTAAACAGACCTCAGAATCTGCAGTCTACAATCTGGACTCTTCAGAAAACCACACAGATTCTTCAGTCCTGAATCCTGCAGGTCATTGTTGTGACTCAGCTCCAGTTCTCTGAGATGGGAGGGGTTGGACTTCAGAGCTGAGACCAGAGAAGAACAGCTGATCTCTGACAAACTGCAGTTCTTCAACCTGAGTAAAGAATAAAAGACGTGACTTTAGGAGACAAAGTTCCTGCTGGAAAGTGTTCAATGTTTCATCATCTGTTCAGAGCTGAAGATTTAGAAATTAGAAGTTTAGAAAATGAAAGTCCAACAGCTGAAACACATAGAACTGAGCTCCGGCAGGTAAGTCCACTCTAAAACCAGTCGAAACAGTCCGCAAACAAGCTTCAAAAGTTCTACACAGAAAACCAAACTTATCATGAATGTTATATTTGAAGATGACGTCTTGGCCTGACGTTGGACCAACACATGACATTTAACCCAGCTGTCAGTGTTTTAGCTCAGTCTGCAGGTAGAGCCCTGAACAAGTCTGAACACTGTGCTCATCTGGGAGTTCATACTTTCACTCTGTTCTCTAGTGTGTGTGTGTGTGTGTGTGTGTGTGTGTGTGTGTGTGTGTGTGTGTGTGTGTGTGTGTGTGTGTGTCAGACGATGCTTCTGCTGTCTGGGGATTCTGTGAATATTCTCTTTGTAATACTCAGCATCATAGAGCTATTGGTTATCTTACAGCAGAACACAAATCGACCTCAGTGTTGGCTCTTCATGGTGATTTGGGTTGGGAGCCCTCGAGTATCAGACATAAGAGACAAATGCTCCAGCTGTGGAACAGATCTGTGAAGCTGCCTGATCATAGAATTACTAAAAAGATATTTCATCACCATCCCTGGGCCAGTGAGCTGAAATTAATATTCTATATGAGTGATTTATGAATTCTTTCTTCATTTGTCCTGCTCGTGTGATGATTGACTTTTTCTTTGCAAAGAAAATAAAAACTTGTCGGCCAGAAAAAGTCTGTATTTCATTCTTCACCAGCAACAGAGAATTTCCACAACAGAAATGACACAAATGTGTCGACAGTAGTGGACTAACAATGGTCAGTGGAACTCCTCTAATGGGCTGCTGTCACAAGGAGCTTTGTGAACACTCCTACAGAGGTTAAATACCTGGGTCCAACTCCACTGTCTGTCAGACTAGTGAGGACTAGTCAGACCGATGGGTTGAACTGATGAAGCCCCTGAGATAAGAGGCCAAACATCTTCTTAGACAAACAAAGTGCAGTTGCTTTCAATTCGACACGCAAATAAATAAATGAAAAAAAAAAAAAAACCACAAAGTACAATCTGCATGTTAACATACAAATATTCATTAGGATATGATGTCCCCTTTCAAAAATACAAGATTGATTGATAAACTGCTTGCAATTAAAATGTCATTTTTAAATTAATATCTGTTTTCCAAAGTTACTTTCAAACCATTTAAAAGTTTAAATGTTAAAAACCTGAAGAGGATTTTCCCTCATAAATATAAACCTGTCTGCCGGTCAGAGTCACCACAACTGTAACATCATATTAATCTGAAAACAGAAATAAAACTTGAGTCTGACCTCAGAGTCTCCAGTCTACAGTGAGGACTCTTCAGAAAACCACACAGATCCTTCAGTCCTGAATCCTTCAGGTCGTTCTGATTCAGGTCCAGTTCTCTGAGATGGGAGGGGTTGGACTTCAGAGCTGAGACCAGAGAAGGACAGCTGATCTCTGACAAACTGGAGTTGTCAAATCTGAATAAAGAATAAAAGATGCAGATAAAATCATTGATAATCAGTTAGATATGTTCACGAGACTTTAAAGAAAAGTGCCACCACATTCTGTCTGGATGTTTGAAGTGTTTCTTTAGTGTAATTGTCATTTCAGCCACTGGAGGCTGAAGTTCAGCAGCTCCTCACTCTAAAACAAAGTGATTCCCTCAGCTGACCTGCGGCTGCAGTGGAATACAGGACATACTTGTGTAGGAATACAGCAGATGGCTGCTTCATAAATATGTGGCAGCAAAGGAAAGTTCTGCTTTGACGTGATGATGAAGCTGTAAAATCTTCTAAATGAAGAACATTTCAACATGTGTGGGACTGTTTGTTTTCAAAGTGTGTAGAAGAGCTTTTTGATGTTGACTCCGTCCACAGCAGCTCATCACTCAGCTTCTGTACCGCTGCTCTGAACTCCATCTACTGCAGTAACACACTGACTGAGTATGACCACACCACAAAGAAACAACTATCACTGTGCTGCACATGAACTGTGCTCAGTGCAGGGAAACCTGTGGTGGAGCTCCAATCCTTTGGAAATAACAGCTTTCAGAGCACAGGGGGGCCACGGCCACGTGTCTGAAAGCCCCATGAGGGCTGGAGTCTCAACAACAACACAACTGACTCTGGTCCTCAGCTCCACACCCTCCAAGTCTGAAGACATTTATTAGGACATTAGATTAAAGATCTACCACAGTGGACTGACCTCAGAGTCTCCAGTCTGCAGTCTGGACTCTCCACAAGATCACACAGCTCCTTCACATCTGGATCCTGCAGGAGGTTTCCTCTCAGGTCCAGTTCTCTGAGATGGGAGGGGTTGGACTTCAGAGCTGAGGCCAGAGAAGAACAGCTGATCTCTGACAACCAACAGCATCTCAACCTGAAAAAGAACAAATCATGGAGATCAGATGACTGATAATCAGTCAGAAATGTCCTGATCCAGAACTTCTCCATCTTCTCAAACTCATCACCCACTTTAACATCTCAAATGTTGCTGGTCCACATCAGACCTTGTTCCAATACAAAGACCAAGACCAAGATTTAAAGATCCAGTCCTGATCCAAGACTAAGGTCTCCCTTGGTCCTGGTTTCTGTTTGGAGATCAAACATGTGAAACCATCTCTTTGGTTCCTGGAAGACTTTTCCTGATTAATATATTGAACAAGTAAATTCAAGTTTTGGAAAAAACACTGACAACTTTTATGATTATTATTAGAAACAACTGGAAACATGAAACGACAGCGATTTTTAATAAAAGTGAATACATTCAAGTTAAATGTGAATATAAATTCTGGATTAATAAAATCTACAACAACAACTGAACAGACCTCAGAATCTGCAGTCTACAATCTGGACTCTTCAGAAAACTACACAGATCCTTCAGTCCTGAATCCTGCAGGTCATTGTTGTGACTCAGCTCCAGTTCTCTGAGATGGGAGGGGTTGGACTTCAGAGCTGAGACCAGAGAAGAACAGCTGATCTCTGAAAAACTGCAGTTCATCAACCTGAGTAAAGAATAAAAGATGTGACTTTAGGAGACAAAGTTCCTGCTTGAAAGTGTTCAATGTTTCATCATCTGTTCAGAGCTGAAGGTTTAGAAAGTAGAAGTTTAGAAAATGAAAGTCCAACAGCTGAAACACATAGAATTGAGCTCTGGTAGGTAAGTCCAAGTCTGAACACTGTGCTCATCTGGGAGTTCATACTTTCACTCTGTTCTATAATGTGTGTGTGTGTGTGTGTCCTGTGTCAGACGATTATCAGACATCAGAGACAAATGCTCCAGCTCTGGAACAGATCTGTGAAGCTGCCTGATCATAGAATTACTAAAAAGATATTTCATTCTGACACTTTGGCCCAATCCCAAAGTTCACCTACTCACTCCCACCAGCCCTGAAGCTTCAAAAGGAAGTCACAAGGGGTATAGCTTTGCTTCTTCCCAAGGAATTGGGACACCACTTGCTACGTCACTGCATAGTTTACATTCAAGCACGCAAGCGATATAGTCTTTAAAAGGGAAGTTCTCCTGTCCTGGGGTGACTCCTCCTCATGCTGGGCTGTGCTGCATTGTGATTTGGGTTAAACAACTTTTGTTTTTTGTTTTGATTTTTACATGTGTAGTTTTGTTTTACTTGTTTATGTTACAAATAACAGTCTTAGTAGCTGTCATAGCTTTAGGAGAGGGAATTTTTTTTTTCAATCTTGTTCTCCTATTTCATCATCAGGGAAGTAGGGTTGTTTTTTATTTTATTTATTTTATTTCAGGTTATATTTTTCAAACAGAACAACAAACATACTCATTAAAGTAAAGACACAGTAACACAAACATTGTATAGTGATGCATTGATTTTGTTCAGCCAATAGGTTGTGGTAAAAAAACAAAACAGCAGAACAGCCCTTTACCTCCTGACAGGAAAGGGAGGGGGAAAGAAGTGTGAGTGAAAAAAAAACAAAAAACTGGTGAGTTAACAAATGAGTGGCAACTGTGAACTGGTGGAAGGAAAAAGCTGCTGACATAAACAGCAAGGAGAACAACAGAGAGGAGTGATAGTGAGGGGAACAAAGAAAAGCTGTCCAGGTTCATTCAACTGTGCCTGCTAATCAAAGAGATGTTGGGAAAATAAGAAAGCAGTAACACGAGGAAGAGAACCAGCTGGATTCACTGGAGGTTTGGAAACCCATGGCCTGAGGAGTGGTGATGATCCCAGGAGTACCAAGGAGGAAAAAGGTGCCTGTATACTGGGACTCCATACCTGCCTGGGCTGGAGGAGCCCCACAACAGAGCTAAGTACAGTCCATCACTGTCCCCTCAACCATTTAATACACTGATCCACCATAAGTCCACTCACACATACTGAACCCCGAAGGAACTGGAACCAGCTGGGCTAACACACACACACACACACCTCAAAACAAACTTTTACTCATCCTCATGCTGTTACACAGGAAGCTTGATCTGGACTAACCCACACATCCCTCCATTCTTTTTGGGGCATTGATGATTTAAGTTTTGTGTTGCCATGATTTGTGATAACAGGGTGAACTGTGTACTGTGATATTTTGTTTATGTCTGCTGATTAACCTTCAGAGAAAATATTGTTTTGAGGGATTTAGATTTGTAGTGTGTTTATTGGATTACACATTACAGGTGCTTTTTTTAAAGGAACCTCAATTTGATTTCTGAATTAAAACCCCCTTTGATTTAGACTTAGGCTTGACATCTTGACATCTCCACATGTCTTTTTGTAGCTAGCCGGTGAATTTCTTTAGGTTGTGTTTGTAACCGTTTCTAGACCCGAAGCTAGAAGGTTCATTCATCCACAGAGCATCATATCAGTAGTCCACTCAACCTCTGGTGTCTTTGAGCCCCTTAAATATTTTCCTGAATGAGAACTCCATCATCACAACCGTGACAGATGTCAAAAGCAGCAGAAAGGTTGTGTCCACCTCCCTAAAAGTAAATGATTCTCAGTGAACGTAGAAGACACCACTACGAACCAAAATCTATAAACCTCCTCAGTTTTAAATTTTTACTCATTTAAATAAAAAAAATATCATAAAAAGCTAAATCCAGTTTTAGTATTCACACAAACATGAACACTGACCTGAGAGCTTCCAGCTCACAGTGTGGACTCTTCAGTCCAGCAGACAGCAGCTTCACTCCTGAATCCTGCAGGTTGTTGTTACTCAGGTCCAGATCTCTCAGACTAGAGGACTGGGAGCTGAGGACTGAGGACAGAGCTTCACAGCTTCTGTCTGAGAGGTTACAGCCACTCAGTCTGAAGAAGAAGCAGCAAAATAAGATAAATTATTAAAGAAATATGTTTTTGATTCTCAGCTGAAAAAGATCCCGTTGATCTTTTTGGATTTATTTGCACATACAGAACTTTGTTGGAGGCTTTGACCACTGGCAGCAGCCTCAGAAGAGCCTCCTCTGAAGCAGAATATTTCTTCAGGTTAAACACGTCCAGATCTTTTTCTGATGACAGTAAGATGAAGACCAGAGCTGACCATTGAGCAGGAGACAGTTTATCTGTGGAGAGACGTCCTGATCTCAGGGACTGTTGGATCTCCTCCACCAGAGAACCATCATTCAGTTCATTCAGACAGTGAAACAGGTTGATACTTTTCTCTGGAGACAGATCCTCACTGATCTTTGTCTTGATGTACTGGACTGTTTCCTGATTGGTCTCTGAGCTACTTCCTGTCTGTGTCACCAGGCCTCGTAGGAGAGTTTGGTTGGTCTGCCGTGAAAGACCCAGAAGGAACCGGAGGAACAAGTCCAGGTGTCCATTTGGACTCTGTAAGGCCTCATTCACAGCACTCTGGTAGAATCTGTTTCCCAACCAGTATGACCACAGGGAGGTTGTTTGTTCTTCTGCCATCAGATTGACTCCAAAGCTGATGAAGGTCAGATGGACATGAAGAGCAGCCAGAAACTCCTGAACACTCAGATGGACGAAGCAGAAGACCTTGTCCTGGTACAGCCCTGTCTCCTCTTTGAAGATCTGTGTCAACACTCCTGAGTAAACTGATGCTGCTCTGATATTGATGCCACACTCTGTCAGGTCTGATTCATAGAAGATCAGGTTTCCTTTCTGCAGCTGCTCAAAAGCCACTTTTCCCAGAGACTTAATCATCTTCCTGGTCTCTGGACTCCAGTGTGGATCTGACTCAGCTCCTCCATCGTACTTGACGTTCTTCAGTTTGGACTGAACCACCAGGAAGTGGATGTACATCTCAGTCAGGGTCTTGGGCAGCTCTCCTCCCTCTCTGGTCTTCAACACCTCCTCCAGAACTGTAGCAGTGATCCAGCAGAAGACTGGGATGTGGCACATGATGTGGAGGCTTCGTGAGGTCTTGATGTGGGAGATGATCCTGCTGGCCTGCTCCTCATGTCTGAACCTCTTCCTGAAGTACTCCTCCTTCTGGGTGTCACTGAACCCTCTGACCTCTGTCACCATGCCAACACACTGAGGAGGGATCTGATTGGCTGCTGCAGGTCGTGTGGTTATCCAGAGGCGAGCAGAGGGAAGCAGTTTCCCCCTGATGAGGTTTGTCAGCAGCACGTCCACTGAGGTGGACTCTGTAGGATCAGTCAGGACCTCAGTGTTGTGGAAGTCCAGAGGAAGTCGACACTCATCCAGACCGTCAAAGATGAACACAACCTGGAAGTGATCAAAGCTGCACATTCCTGCTTCTTTGGTTTCAGTGAAGAAGAGATGAACAAGTTCCACCAAGCTGAACTTCTCTTTCAGCACATTCAGCTCTCTGAAGGTGAAGGGGAATGTGAACTCTATGTCCTGGTTGGCTTTGTCGTCAGCCCAGTCCAGAGTGAACTTCTGTGTTAAGACGGTTTTCCCAATGCCAGCCACTCCCTTTGTCATCACTGTTCTGATTGGTTGGTCTCTTCCAGGTGGGGGTTTAAAGATGTCTTCTTGTCTGATGCTTGTTTCTGCTCTGTCCTGTTTCCTGGATGCTGTTTCAATCTGTCTGACCTCATGTTCCTCATTGACCTCTCCAGTCCCTCCCTCTGTGATGTAGAGCTCTGTGTAGATCTGATTCAGAAGGGTTGGGTTTCCTGCTTTAGAGATCCCCTCAAACACACACTGGAACTTCTTCTTCAGGGAAGATTTGAGTTTACGTCGACAAACTAGAGCATGACTTTCTGAATGAATAAAAACAAATGAAATTAAAAAATTCATACTACAAGGTTGATGTTTAATTCTCCTCAGGAATAAGAATATGATCATATTTCTCTCCGTCTCCTCAGACTTTAGTAAATGTCTAATTGATCCATCATGTTAAATTCTCTTACTGCTCTGCAGACAGTCAGCCAGCTCCTCCTGCTTCATCCTCCTCAGGAAGTTCACTGTGATCTTCAGAAATGCCTCTCTGCTCCTCCTCTGCTCTTCCTCCACCTCATCATCCTCATTCTTGATGAATTGTGGGTAATCTGGACTCAGACTCCTTTTGATTTTCTTCAGCTCGTTCTTCACAAAACAGACGATGTTCTCCTCCAGCAGCTGGAACACAATAACATCCTGTGTTCACTCTCAGTATAAACTGATGGATCAAAGCATCAGATCATCAGTCAGCAGAGTTCAACTTTAGCTGCTGCTGTATCATCTGCTGCCACGTCTCTTTCCAGAGCTACACAGAAAGAGTCAGACCTGCTGACTTCACTAAACTAACTTCACTGGTGTAACTTACTAAGTTTGACTTTAGATTCTGACAACACAGAGATCCTGATCATCACATGAAGACCAAACTGATACAGCCCTTCAACACATCAACTTAGGAAGTGAAAATTCAGGGTATTAACTGTGACTGTGGCTGAAGATGGATCAGACCACCTGAACTAGTTCACTGATGAATTATTCCATCTTTAAACCCTGTAGAGACAGAGTCCATGGAGGTCCAGGACTGAATCTGATTAACTTTGGTCTTTGTTATTAAGTCACAGCTGAAATTATCTGGCAAACAACTAAATAAACTTTACTTTAAGATTCACTGTAGATGACCAACAAAGAGCAGAAATGTTTTGTAAAAGTCTCCAACAGACCATATTCATACAGAACATATCTGTTGAGGCTGATGGATTATTGCTCTGTGGTGAACTACAACTCCCAGTCCTCTCCCACTCTCTCCCACCCCAAACCTGTTCAATCCCAATTCAACTCCTGTCTGTCACAGAGTAAAGCTCTACTGGTCTAAAGAGTGCAGCTTCAAACTCAAGTCTTTGTTGGTGTCTGTTGTAGTCACTGGATGAACATTTACACACCATAAATATGGAGTCCAGGTCTGTGTGATGATGTTTGTCAGACTGAACTCTGAGGAGAAAAGACACAAACACACAGTTTGTTCCAGGAGTTTTCTATGAACAGCAGAGAAACTGATAGACAAGCTTTGATACCTTTAATGAGTCAAACAACAACAAATGATCAGCTTTTACCTTTTTTCTTTGATAAAATCATCCATAGACTGATCACTCTTCATGGACACACAGCTGGATACAGCAGACTGTTGTCCTCCCTTAAAGTCAATAGGTTGATGCATAGACCAATCACTCTTCGTGGACATACAGCTCAGTTCAAAAGAATCCGGTGCTGACTTCTGGTTGCTAGTAGAAACAGAGCTGACAGTAAAATAATCAACAACCAAGAAACTGAGCAGAAACTGATTAGATTAAATTAAAATACTTGAACTTTCATTTGTATAGCCACAAATGTTCCAGAATAATGTATTGTCTGATTTATTTTTCAGTTTAATTAAATTTACATATCACTTTGACAGTTTGAATGTCTTTCATTTGACCAACATGAAGAATTTTGTTAATTTAACTGAAAAGTGCAATATTAATAATAACTCTACATCTCACCTCTGAGCTTTGGTCTGACTCTCATGTTCCCCACACAGAGTGGTTTTAGAGGGAGGGGCTCCCTCCTCTCTGTCCTCACACTGATTCATAGCTGAGCCTCCACCTGCTGGAAAAGTTACACAATCATTCAGAGCCAACAGCAACAACTATGTCACTCTGATTTCAACCAACAGATCAGAAATATGGATTTCTTCATGACTTTAATATCAAAGTCTAATTTTTATTTACCTGAGGATAATATCCCATTGTGAGAAAGCTAATATTTTTTTATTTTGAAACCCCAAATCAAGTAAACAGCTGAAGAAATACCATCTTCATGATTAGTTTTTTTCTGAGCCACATCCCCCACAAGTTATGTTTGTATCAACAACTGCAGTGTAGTTTTATAATCTCTGGTGTTAATATTTTACTGAAATTCTACAATACATCTCGTAGCTTTGATGGAAAACAGATCTTGATGTTTAAAAAAAAAAAGCCACAAAACATTTTAATCATTATCTTTTATATATTGTATTTCATGAGGAGATATTGCTGGAAACAAATTAAAGTAAATTGTCAGATAACATTCTGCTGGTTTAACTGATATCATGCTGATGTTTTCAGCAGTGATTTTATGAGTTCATGTCTTTATCACAAACATTTTAAGAGATCTTGTTAGTAAGTAACCACATCATCCACAACCAACCCTCTTTATCTGGAATCTGAACAGGGAGCTGTGAGGAGTTTGATGGTTCATCATCACGATTAAAGCATTCACTGACTGCAACATTTAAATGAATATTTAGTTCCTTTAATAGTTAAGCTTAAACTGAAGTGACCAGTTTGTGTTATTTTATCCCCTTTGTCTATCTACCTGTCTTTTTGTCATGTTCTTCAACTCTTCAACAGCCCATCTCAGTTAGTTACTCTTCTTTATATATCTGAGAAGGTTGCTGGTTGAAAATGATCATCATGGTCTCAGATATGAGCATCAAACTGTTAGTTTTCAAATAAATTTCTAAATGTCAATTCCTAAATAATATATAACTTTTTTTATCTGTAGGAGTCAGAAGGAGTGAAGTTTATTATTTTATACACCTATGCAATGGAATAATTTTAAATTTCCATTTTGTAGGCTTTACAATCTGTTTTAAAATTAGTTCAACATTCACTGAAACAAACAGGATTAAAGCTGTTGGTTACGTTACCTGATGGTTGAACTAATCTTCATGCAGCTGATGAGTGAAGGTGAACTTTAACTGCAGCTTCCATGAAAAAAATGGCTGAGCTCTCTGTGGAAAACTGAATATGACTTACAGGAAAATCTGATACCAGAGCAGCTCTAAACTTTGGAATGAATTGAAGTCAATCATTAACAGACAGTAATAATCCACATCAGGTAGATCACAAGGCTCCAATGACCTTTGATTTATATGATGTGAAGTACAATATGGGACAAATAAATGATTTTGTATTTTAATACTATAAGGCAACACTATTATACATGCCCACAGTCACAGTTATGTTTGTCTACAATATGCAGATGAGCTATAGCATAAACAAAATGGTCAGATTAGAAATGGCATAATGGCATACTATATCAGGTTTCTTGCACCATTTTCAGAGTAAAATGTAATGCTTTTTAAGACCTCAACAAAAAAAATTTTAGACTTTTTTTGTTTTTGTTTTTTTTTTAACTTGAAGACAGTTTAAACCTGACCCCACTGTGGCAGCACTTGAGTGCGTTCCTCCCTTCATATGCGACTGGATGGCTTTGATCCCATGGTCCCTAACGAAAAAGTCTTTTTGCATAATTTGCACATTGCCTCATTGTTGCTTTCCACCTCCTAAATGCACCCTCTTCCATCCATTTTTCATAAAATTTTCACTTCCCCATCTCTGCATGTTGAACCGCTCACTTCAACGCGTATGAAATGGCGGCACGCAGCCAGACATCAAACACACCATGTTTTACGGTCAACCACTGTGCTTTCCCATTAACATAACCCTAACCCTTATCCTAACCGCCTGTAAATTTTATACCTGTAGCAAATTTATGGTGATTTTAAGACAATTTCAGGACACAAATACCCGGATTTAAATTTAAGACATTTTGAGACTTCTTAAGGACCCACAGGAACCCTGTATATGACAGGGTATAAGTGTTTATTCACAAAGCTGGTTATCAACTTGCTAAGCAAACCCAGGTTTTCCATCTAGATCTGTGCACTTTCACATAAAAGGGGCTGGATCCGACCACCCGACCCCAGGGAGAGGACACAATACTGAATTTCACAACTATAAAATTAAGAAAACAAAGACTATAAATCAATAAAATGAACAAAAAGCAAAAGAGTTGCTGCTCACAGAAGCTGCAAAAAATGCTGGGAAATCAATCACAGAGTCTGTCAATGAATACATTACTGGGATTATATTATTAACGCTTCAGCACATTCAATATAAACACACATTGTACAGCCCTGACCACTGTTGTATCCAGACTGTGCTGACTGCTGCTTTTCTTGGAGATCAACTGTGTTTTATATGTGTTGGATATTCCAAGCAGCACTGAGTTTCTCATGTCTGGATGTTGGTAAGAAAATAAGTTATTTGGCATTGTCTGGAAAAATTTACTGAATATGTTTTGAACTACAAATGAACTGTCCTCTGTCTATTCTTCATTTCTTGTTTGTCACAATTCCAACCCTCCTCCTTTGTCAGGGCTAAAGAGAGACAGAAGCATCTCCACGTCCTCCCCCTGAACACAGGAGCCAGCCATCCATAACCAGATGTGGACAAACCTCCTCCCACAACATCACCCAAAAAGAAACAGCCCTCATCATCACTTCATCACAGAGAGGGACCTTCTGCTGTCATCAGATTCAGTGATGTCTTCATCAGGGTCCTTATCCTTCCCTGGTGTGTCCAAAAGTTTGGAGGACAAAGTTTACACATCATTAACTGTCTGTGAGGAGAAATAATCAAACACCAAGTAAATTTCTCCTTCTCTGTATTTTCACCTGTCGGTCCAGGTGTGCTCTGACTAACAGTACTTCAGCCTGCTGACCTACACAGAGCTGCTCTGTTTCCTCTGAAAGAACAAGTCTTCAATTCGAGTTCAATCTGAGGCCGTAACTGCAACAGTGAGAAATGTTTTTCCATGCTAACGAAGCCTAATTAGCTAACTGAGATACGCTAACATGCTAGCTATATTAGCAAAGTTTGCATGCTAACCAAATTAGCTAACTTAGCTGTGTTAGCATAACGACCTAACGACCTTAAACAAGGAGGACTCTGCTAAACATGTCGATTAAATGTTGTTTAAGAACAGTTTCACATGCAAACAGAGAAAAGACAAATTTACTGAAATTCATCGTTAGAGTTCTCATTAAAGTTCTTACCTGAACTCCGGTGAATATTTGCTACAGGTGCTGCAGGAAGACGGAAGTTTGTTTCAAAACTCAGACTGGTGAATTTACAGCATTTAGTTAGCAGCACAACTTCCTGAACCTGTTTTCGGCACTGCTCCTCTTTTCAGTTCATTTCTAAGTTTTATTTTGTTTTCCATTTTCTCACAATATGTCGAGTTGTAGCCACTTAAACAACTTTACACAACGCGCTGTCACTCCAAATGACTGACACCACTGAGAGCCAATGACAACTGAGGGGACATGGAAGGACCAATCAGGTTTTCGGGGGAGGGAGCCTCAGCTGTGATCACGAGAGAATATTCTCATTCACTTTGACTCTTTCCTTCTCCTTATTTGTCCGAAAAAGGAACCAAGAAAGCCATCAAAGCTGAGCCACTTGGTTTGTCTTCATGCCAATCTGAACCAAAGACGAGCTAAAACTGTTAGGATTTTCACTTACATCCTGTTGTATCATCCTTTATAGTTGTCTATGTGGTTTAAATGTAAATCGTTCAACATTTTTAAATGATTTACATTTAATCAAAGATTAAAAATATTTTCAAACTGAGTTGGATCTTTGGGTTTTTGTGCATTTTCATTTATTATTTGTCATTATTATTTGCCATTTATCATTCGTTCGTGAAACGAGTCATGTGCGTCTTTGTGCGCATGCGCTCATCCATCTGACACGAACTCGAGTATCACGCGTGGGAGAGCGATTAAAGACAGGAAATGCCTTTGATCTCCAGTGACGTCACACAGTGTCGTAGCTCGGACCATATATTAAATAGATTTTTGGAGCAGAGAGATGGAATAGGGGCTTGCTCCGTCCACTCCACGCATCGACCTGGTATTGCAGTATCTCCAGGAACGGTGCACTCCCTCTGTGTGTTCAATACAAGTCCTGTTCAGCTCAACATCACCTTAAACACATGATGTTGTCTTCATGTGTGTAACGCTGAGTGTACAGAGTGTTCATGTTCAGTTTATGGTTTTAGAATCAGTGATGCATTCATGTAGAAACATCAGTTTAATGTTGCTGATTTCATCAGGTTATATTCTGCTGACCAGACTGAATCAATAAAGTTTTGTTTCAACACGTCGTCGTTTAAATGTTGGTTGTATTTTGCATTTGTCAGCTGAATCCACAGAGTGACTGAAATGATGAAGTAAATCCAGGAAAGGAAAAACATTTGGCTCTGAATCTCAATGTAGATTTGAACAAAGAGCTCCAGCTGAAGAAAACAATGCTGTCTGTTTCCAGATGATGAAGAACTCAGTTCTCAGTTGATGCTCAGTTATCTCCATCTAGTGGACAGATGGTAGAAGTTGATTCCTGAAAAGAGGAAGTGACTTTTCCTCAGATCAAACTGTTGAAGGAGAACGAGCAGCTTCTTCCTCACTGACTCACTCAACCTCTGTCTCCTGGGTTTGGATTTAGGTCTGGGTCTGGGTCTGGGTCTAAGACCAGATGGGCCTGCTCAGAGTCTCTGTGTTGGATGTGAGCTGCTGAAATCTCTGAACACCATGACACAGATAATATCAGTCTGGAATGAATGTTTCACTGATGCAGATTTTTACAGAACAACATCAACAACTAATAACTCCACAATGAGACTGTGTGACATCACTGGAGATCAAAGGCATTTCCTGTCTTTCATTGATCTCCCACATGACACAGATGCATTCACACTCTCTCATGTTCCCTTCAAATGGATGAGCGCATCTGTTCCCCTCACACAGGAAAAGTACCCGGAAGGGACCAGCTTTATTTAAGAGCACAAACAACTAACCCTAACCCAACTAAATAAAATGTACATCAACCTAAGAACACTAAAAAAAGAATAACTTGCATAAACTCACATACCTGCATTGTGGAGAAGAAACATTCACAGGTGTTGACAGGTTTTTCTCCTACATGGCCTCTGTGCTCTGTAACACCATGAACACAGTCACTACATGGCTCCTGTTAGCATCCAGTCTCAATAGCACACTCTGGCGTTATAAGCTAAGTAGCAGCCGAGCAACTCATGCTTCTCCACTTCTCCTCTAATTAGCGAGATTATGCATGAAAATAACAAAATATATAGTTTTACAACTTAACTCTGTGATTACACCAACTTTATAAGTATTTTTATCTAACTTACTTCAATTTGCACAACAAAAACGATAAAAAAAAATACAAAGAGCATCAGAAATGCGTAATTTTCTGGAAGGAGAGTCGCGAGCAAGCGGAAGTTCTATGCAGCTCAAGACGGTAAATGGAGATTACAAAATAAAATATGCATTCTACTTCCGGTGCTTCGCAGACCTCCCTCCCGGCATTTGTGTATGTTTTAAACCTGAACATCAACATCTGTAACTGTAAATTCCTTCCTACAATATTAACACTCAAAAGAATAAAAGAAAGCATGACAAAAAAAATACTGTCCTTCAAAATAAGAGTGTGCGCTTCACTGCCATGTTGTTTGTCTCTGAAACCACGTCTGTGTCGGTCAACACGTGTGCTCCTCACAGTTGTGTGTCACTTCCTCAAAAGTTTGAAGGGATGTGTGAGTCTGAAGCGCTGCTGCCTTTTGTGACGTCACTGCCGTAAAAGCTAAAAGTCCGATCAGGAAGTGTGTCCCTCGCCGGGTGCGGTGGCGCGCGCCTGTAATCCAAGTTACCGGGAGGCTGAGGCTGGAGGAGCGTTTGAGCTCAGGAGCTCTGGGCTGCAGCGGACTATGTCGATCGGGTGTCCGCACTAAGTTCGGTATCGATATGGTGCTCCGGGGGGAGCCCGGGATCACCAGGTCGTCTAAGGAGGGGTGCACCGGCCCAGGTCGGACACGGAGCAGGTCAAAGCCCCCGTGAATAGACGCTGTAGTTCAGCCTGAGTAAGACAGCGGGACCCAGTCTTTATGCTGCCCCTATACACACAACACGACCTCATTCTTTATTTTCACTGAAATCCTCCACAAACGGAAGGACTCTCCACCTGGAGCAGAGGACCAGACATCAACAAAATCTGACTTCATTCATTTTAACATTAGAAAAAAGCTGCAGCTGCAACCAGATCAGGAAAATTAAAATGAACAGATTAAAATAGAATTCATGTGTTTTATATTTTACTAACTGTAGCAGTGAGCAATAAAGGCATAAACAACAAAATAAAGGAATATTATGTTGCTGAATGACAATTGTGATGTGCGAAACCATGGACACTATCAACATTTCCTCCTTCCAGGGCTTGTTGGTGTACAGATATGATTCTCACTCAGGGTGCAAGAGTTCCCAGTTTCAAATCCTGAACGAGCCCCTCGTATGACATTTTGAATGAATTTGCTTTTACTCTTTATGAATGTCTTCTTCTATGGCAGATACAGTTTTCCAGACCATTAATGTTGTTCACCCCTCTCCCCTCGTTTATCGTTGTTCTTTATTGCTCAATCATTTCTGACAAGGATTAATTTTCAAGTCCCACCTGCCCCCCAAAAAATGCCAATGAAATACACCAACCTTACAATTTTCAAATGTAATGAAGTAACATCAAGTAACATGATGTTCTATCTGTCACCAACTTAAGTGGTCCGTGTCATAAAGGTTGAAGTTTTTTATCTGTTCTGATGACGATTGGAAATGTCAGTCTATTGTTTATCACTTGTTAGGATCCCTGTTAGCTGTCACTGAGGCAGCAGCTACTCTTCCTGGGGTCCAAATGAAAATGCACATCTGCAGTCAAACAGGTTCAGGTAGATGCAGAGTCCTACATTAAAACAAACCACAACAACAACCTCAACTGCAGTATACACATTACACTTCCATCACCAGATCCTCTGCATATACATGCATGTCAGAGTGGTGCTGTGGCTTAGCTGGTCAAAGTGTCTGTCTCGTATACAAGAGGTCCTGGGTTCAAGTCCCAGCAGTGCATTGCTTTAGAATGTGACACATTGTTGATATAACAAGCTGGCAGCTGAACCTTTTCTTGCCTGGACAAGCACTGAGCGAGGTGCCGTATTCCACCCTGAACAGTAAATGTTTCAGCTGTGTGCTGTACCTATGATACTTACATTGAGGTAACTCATCTGTACATGTGAGCCATGAAGGCCAGCACGTACTTTGGCCTGTGAGCTGTGAAGCATCGGACACAAAAACACACAAAGACAATACACGATGCCCTGAGAGACGATACCTGAGCAGGAGAACTAATCACTGCATGTACAGCTGCTTCTTATCTGGAGTTTTTTTCTGTCATCTATAATAAAGTAGAAAAGAGACACAGCTCCACAGTAACAGAGGTGTGCTGCTGTAACGCTGAGTGCTGGATTCATGTTCAGTTTATGGTTTTAGAATCAGTGATGCATTCATGTAGAAACATCAGTTTAATGTTGCAGCTGATTTCATCAGGTTATATTCTGCTGACCAGACTGAATCAATAAAGTTTTGTTTCAACGCGTCATCGTTTAAATGTTGGTTGTATTTTGCATTTGTCAGCTGAATCCACAGAGTCACTGAAATGATGAAGTAAATCCAGGAAAGGAAAAACATTTGGCTCCGAATCTCAATGTAGATTTGAACAAAGAGCTCCAGCTGAAGAAAACAATGCTGTCTGTTTCCAGATGATGAAGAACTCAGTTCTCAGTTGATGCTCAGTTATCTCCATCTAGTGGACAGATGGTAGAAGTTGATTCCTGAAAAGAGCAAGTGACTTTTCCTCAGATCAAACTGTTGAAGGAGAACGAGCAGCTTCTTCCTCACTGACTCACTCAACCTCTGTCTCCTGGGTTTGGATTTAGGTCTGGGTCTGGGTCTGGGTCTAAGACCAGGTGGGCCTGCTCAGAGTCTCTGTGTTGGATGTGAGCTGCTGAAATCTCTGAACACCATGACACAGATAATATCAGTCTGATGTGTCATCTGTAATCCAGATGTTGTCAGCAACAAACAGATGTTCCTGACAGAAGCTGCTCTGATTCACTTCAAGCAGCACATCAGCCTCTTTCTGAGGAGCACACAGAAAAAATAAGATTTTCTATTCCAACAATATACGTGATGTCCTCGTGTATGAATGAATGTTTCACTGATGCAGATTTTTCAGAACAACATCAACAACTAATAACTCCACAACGAGACTGTGTGACGTCACTGGAGATCAAAGGCATTTCCTGTCTTTCATTAGATTAGATAGATATGTGTGTGTTTATGGGCGGTGCAGCTCAGTGGTAGAGCATTAGACTCTGAGTGTCTCCTGCCAAACTGCAATTTTGAACAAGGGTCAGTGTTTAAGTCCCACCTACCCCAACAAAATGCTGAAGAAATACACCCTTCTTAAAATGTTCAAATGAAAAGTCTCCATCTGATGTTCTTTTCATTTAGACTCCATGCAGGCTGTTCATGATTACTTTGTTTGTGTGTGGCTGTTTTGAATGTCAGATCTTTGTTGTTCATAAAGAAAGGCTTTAAAAAAGATCAGAATGAAAAGGAACATTTCCTCCAGTTTGTCACGCCCCACCTGTCATGTCTCTGTTCTCCACCAGTGGGGTGGAGCCCACACTTTAAGAACGGCGGCCCTATAAGCATCCAACAGCATCACTGAGTCAGGAGCAGCACAGTGACAACTGTACACATTACTGGAGAAAGTGATAAATGACATTCTGCATCTATTTGAGTCAGTGAGGAAACATGTGAAGAGAAGAAGCTGCTCGTTCTCCTTCAACAGTTTAATCTGAGGAAAAGTCACTTCCTCTTTTCAGGAATCAACTTCTACCATCTGTCCACTAGATGGAGATAACTGAGCATCAAAGTGTGAACTATAATACCAGTGAATTAAACAAAGATCGTCCCTGGGTGGGCTCGAACCACCATCCTTTCGATTAACAGCTGAACGCGCTGACCGATTGCGCCACAGAGACATGCTGACCAGGTGAAGGTTCATTCTGATGGAATGAACTGTTTCTACACAAGCTGCATGAATGTGACACAGAGCTCATGTTTAAAGTTTTTTTCTTCAGTGCTCTTATTGTGTATGGAACTCTGACTGTTGACATAAGTGCAGGTGACCTAAATTCAGCAGCATCATCAATGTCCTCATCTCATCCAAAAGGCTTCATCAGACAGATCGGTGTTGCAGGAGCTCAGAAACCATCATGTAGGACTCTGAATCTACCTGAACCTGTTTGACTGCAGATGTGCATTTTCATTTGGACCCCAGGAAGAGTAGCTGCTGCCTCAGTGACAGCTAACAGGGATTCTAACAAGCTGTTGGTAAACAAACAAAGAAAGGCATACTTGTGGATTCACAAGATTATATCAGGATCTGACCTTTTCCTGTTCCATCAGTAACCATCAAAGTGATGGCAGTAACTTTGGGTCTAAAAAAAAAAACAAAAAAACTGCTGATCGCCCAACGTGGGGCTCGAACCCACGACCCTGAGATTAAGAGTCTCATGCTCTACCGACTGAGCTAGCCGGGCTGCTCTAAATGCAAAACATCCTCCAAAAATCATTTCAAAATAAAAGCCGGTTTAGATTATTTTGTCCCTGGCTGAAGATTTTGGATCTGAAAATTCCCCCAACATATGTGGCTGACCATCATGACTCTTATCAAAGTTTCTTTAGCATATAATAAACTGTCATATTAATGTCCTGAATGTGCTGTGTGTAAATAATGAGGTTCATCAAAACAAAGTCAGAACCAGAGCTCAGGCTGTTGATACACAAACAAAGAAAGGCATACTTGTGGATTCACAAGATTATATCAGGATCTGACCTTTTCCTGTTCCATCAGTAACCATCAAAGGAGATGCTGATTCTGTGATGTCACAAAGGTTCTAATGACATCACAGAGATCAAAGACTCCTCCCACTTTCTCTCATGACCTCCACCATAGAGTGCTGCCTGCTGCAATAATGCTGCCTTTAATAGAAGTTTAGGAACATTTGATGAAAGAATACATTTTGAAATGTCTGTTTAGTTTATCACTTGTTAGGATCCCTGTTAGCTGTCACTGAGGCAGCAGCTACAAGGACTATGATGAGGCAGTGGCCATTGATAATGCTGCCTGTCCTGCTGAATTTTATATACAAGAACATTATTTTTTTATAGAACATTGGAAATGGAGGTCAGAAAAACCTGAGCTTGAACCTCACTCAGTTACCACCTCCGATGCCGAAACCCGGGATTGAACCAGGGACCATGCGGAATTTGTTTGGGCATGTGAAAAGGTTTTCACAGATTAGAGTTTAAATGGAGGAGACTTGAGCTTAAACAAGTTCTGCAATTTAAAAATGAATAAGTCTAAACTTATCAACTCCCTCCATTCTCCTGCACTGTTGTTATGTTCTAATTTGTCTCTGACTCCACCTTAAGCATTACTGTCTGATTGTCTTATAAATGTGCTATGCAACATGACAACAGGCTGAACTTGAAACTTGAACCCGGGACCTCTCGCACCCTAAGCGAGAATCATACTCCTTGACCAACGAGCCTTTGACAGCAGGAGATTTATGACATTTAAAATGTCGTCAAACGTTTTCTGAGGGGGAGAACTTTTCAGTCAGCAAAAAAATCTCACACTGAGCATTGATCATACACTACAACATTTAGTGTCCACACACTCACTGATGGTCTAGTGGCTAGGATTCGGCGCTCTCACTGCTGCAGCCTGGGTTCGATTCCCAGTCCGGGAAAGTGTTTTTACTGAGGAAATACAGACCTGAACAACAAGGAAGTGCTGGGATTTATTGAATTTATTGTATTATTTGAATTTTAACATGTGAATAACATGCACCCACCACCCAAAACAGAGAGCAGAGAGGAGGCTTCATCAGATGGTTTCTCTTTTCCCGTTCTGCAGCAGCTCAGAGCCTCTGTGGTTAGGTAAAGGTCCAAAGAGGATGTAGATCAGTGGTAGATGTTCATCAAAACAAAAGGCCACTCAAAGCAGAAACACTGCTCAGGCTGAAAATTAGCCCATCAAAGTGAGTTCACAATACACAATGACTGCCTGATTAGATCGCGTGGAGGCTCAAAATTTGCACTTCCTCACGCATGTAGAGCGTTTCACTGGTAAGATTCAGGTTCCACCGAGATTTGGACTCGGATCGCGTGATTCAAAGTCCAGAGTGCTCACCATTACACCATGGAACCACAGGGCTGTTAGCTGATCTTTATCAAAGGCGCTGGCTCGAGGTTCCAGTGTCGAGGGATGTCATTGATGGAGCCAAACCGTCTCCACTTCTTATATGGTGAATGTGTGCTCTGTGTTTTTTTTTTTTCTTTTGCAAGAAAATGTAAAATAAAATAAAACTTAAAAGTAAGCTGAAAGGAAAGGACCAGTTCTGTGTTAAGTGTTACTGATGACTTTTTGTGTGTGTGGGGGTGTTTTGTTTTGAATTTCTGATCTTTGTTGTCCAGAAAGAAAGGCATTAACAAAGCCCCACCTGTCATGTCTCTATTCCCCACCAGTGGGGTGGAGCCCCCACTTTAAGAACGGCGGCCCTATAAGCATCCAACAGCATCACTGAGTCAGGAGCAGCACAGTGACAACTGTACACATTACTGGAGAAAGTGGTAAATGACATTCAGCCAGTGTGTTAGGATAGCAGAGGAGGGTTTTGATCCATCAACTTCTGTATTATGGGCCCAAAACACTTCCGCTGCTCCACTCTGCTCATAGCAGGCTGTGCTGCAGTCTCTTCTGGATCTGTGGGTTCAAATCCTCTGTGCTGTGCTGTGACCCAGCTTCTTTGTCTGAGGGCCCTCTTAGAAAAGATCCTTATTGCTGACTTTGTTTTGCTTTAAATCACATCTGTCCTCATTCATCAATCTAACCCATCAATTAAATGTTGGCAGAAACTGTTGGTTTGTTTGGCACCTTGACATTTCCGAAATAGCTTTTTATCTCTCATTAACTAAAAAAGACAGTCTTCTAAAGGATAAACCACAGGTACTAAAATCTAGAATTGAACCAGGGACTCTCCCAACTGAGCTGTTTCAGCACAGCACACAGTGGAAATGACTTCTCAGTGTTGCTTCCATGGCCTGGAAGTGGAACTAAAGCTGTGAGGCTCCAACTCACCACCTTCAGATTATGAGACTGACGTGCTGCCTGCTGCACCAACGAGGGCTGGAACCCAGAGTAAGTAAAAGAGTGAGATGGAGGAGAGCTGTCAGTGTTTCAGTATAAACATACATCATACAGCCCTGACCACTGTTGTATCCAGGCAGAGCTGACTGCTGCTTTTCATGGAGAGCAGCTGAGTTTTACATTCCAGAAAATTGAACCCAGGCCTCCCGCCTGGCAGGTGAGAATTCTACAGATGAACCACCAATGATGACTGACCACCACAACGCCATCAAAAGCTTTGAACACTTGCTGACGCTTTCTTTCCTCAGACATGCTTTTAGAAACATGACAGCTAACCCTAAGCTGATCACAGAGAGTCTCTTGAACGGCTCTTTAATATGAACGATGGGAACCAAGTCACACTTTCAGGCCCCCCTCCTTTTTTTATTAGTGCCTCGTGTCACTCTGTGCCATCAAATAAAATTTTGGAAAGGATAACAAAAGTAAGACACAAAAGGTGAACTGTGATGGCAGGAATCATGGTGTGAACACAGTTGTGCAACTCTTCAGGGAAATACACAGAACAGTCTTTTCTGGACATGTTTGGTGTTTCTAACACAACACAACTACACAGCTCAGCTACTTGTTGACTGACAAACACAACAGCAAGCTCTAACACAGAGAGCTACAATTATTCCTTTCTACATAAATGCTTTTCTTTGGGGTTGTCCTGCTCAGAAATTCAGTAAAAAATGATGATGATTTGCAATTTTAAATAGATTTCTTCAGATCAGCTACAACAACACAACCCTAATCCCTAATCACTGCAGTTAGCTGTCCTCTCACCATATGCTAATGGTCCTCATAAATTTAAGAGGATCGTTGTCTGTTCCTGATGGACTAAATGTGTTCTTCATTACAAACCATTACCAAGACCATTGAAACCGCCCAAACTAAGTAAACAGGAAGCTGTGGGAGTGGTTTCATTCAGGTATAAGATAAGTTCAGGTAAAAGCCTGAAAGGGAGTCCATTGGAACGATGACACAACTGGAAAGTTGCTGCAAAGACTCTTGAGGAGAAGATCCTAAGTGAGGTAAAAATGAAAGCTTAATGTGACTTAGTCAATTCAATTGCTGTCTTTTTCCACTTTCAGTGTTAATTGACAAAAACAACATTAAGTCTTGGAGCCATGTTTTCTTCAGATCTAACTCGGATCACTCCAATCAGAGACACTATGTCTTTGTGTCTCATGTCTTTGTGCATAAGTGCCTCTCTTTGGGGTTCTGCTGGATGGAAATTGGACAAAAAAGATGAGGAATGCAATTCCTTCTTTTCTTCAATCACCAGGACAACAAGTTTTATCAATTAATCAATTGGGGGCAAAGAAAGTAGTCTGAAAGTCGCAAATGTTACCTTAACTTGAGCACTGACTTGACTGTTGAATTCAGTAAGTGTTACTTGTTGGAGCAGTGCTGACTGACAAACACAACAACTTCTTCTTAGAATGCAACAATGATCATTTCAAATAAAAAGACGGAAGACTTCCTTTTGTACAACTGCTTCTCTTTGGGGCTGTCCTGGATGGAATTTGGACAAAAATTAATACATTTCTTCAAATCAGCTGAATTAGTGCATTTGTCACCAACGTTTCCCCAAATGAAGCACAGACTTCTGTTCTGAGAGCAGTAAGTGCTATTTGTTGGGGTAATGTTGGTGATTTCAGAGGTCAATCACAAGTCAGCAAGTTTTATCAATGATATGGAGGGTGGAGGGTTAAGAAAGTAGTTAGAAAGTCACAAATGTTACCTTAAAGGACATATTGCAGGTTAAGGACCACATTGAATCAATGTTTAAAAAAAGAATATAGGAAATGTTTTGATAAAGTGTCTCATACTGATAATATCCGTATATTTGCAGCACACAAACAGGACTGATGGTCTTTTGTCCCTCAGCTGAAAGGTGAACAAGGTAAAATGTCCACAGCAGAAGTCCTGCGGGGTTTTGTCATCGACAGACTCGCCGCCGCCTCCCGGGAGATCTTAGCGGCCGTGGACAGAATGGTAGCCGGATATGAGGAGGAGGCTTCGGGCTTCAGGCAGGAGATCGACCGGCAGAGGAGCCAGCTGGAGCTGCTGCAGCCCCGAGTCCTGATCCACAAAACGGGTCGGTTGTTTTTATGAGTGAGAAAGGCTGAGGACTGTATTTGGCAGATGTAGAATGAAGCAGCTGGAGGAATAACTGTGTTCATATTGTAGCTAATAAAGAGGATTCATTATTGAATCGTTTCCTCCAGATGTTCAGCAGCTGATGGTGAAAAAAAGAGGTTCCTGCTGAGTTCACCTCCAGTCCGGATCCGGAGGATTCAGAGAGTCCAGTCCTTAAACAGGAACAGGAGGAGGACCAGGTACCAGGACTGGAGGAGACCAGGAACCCTGTGAGGCCGTTTCAGGTGAAGAGTGAGGATGAAGAGATGAATGAACCGGCCAGGAGCTGTGATCCACAGAGTCCTCTTCAACCAGATCCAGATCCAGAGGAAGAGGTCTCACACTCCTCTGATACTGAAATCAGTGAGAATGATTCTAATGAAACCAGAGTGGCCCAGTTAGATGTGAAAATAGATGATGGTGATGCAAATGTTAGAGGATGTGACAGCAGTGAAAAACCATTCAGCTGCCCTGAGTGTGGGAAAACGTTTAAAAAAAAGTGGGATCTGAAGAGTCACAAGGTAGTCCACACAGGGGAGAGACCCTTCAGCTGTGATGTTTGTGGGAAAAATTTTTTGCATAAGGCCCATCTTAGGTTTCACATGGTAGTTCACTCAGAAGAGAGACCGTTTGGCTGCTCATTTTGTGGCAAAAGATTTAAGCGACAGGATATTCTAAAACTACACATGGTAGTCCACACAGAAGAGGAACCCTTCAGCTGTGATGTTTGTGGGAAAACATTTAAACTAATGGAAAACCTTAAAAAACACATGGTAGTCCACACAGAAGAGAGACCCTTCAGCTGTGATGTTTGTGGGAAAACATTTAAACTAATGGAAAACCTTAAAAAACACATGGTAGTCCACACAGAAGAGAGACCCTTCAGCTGTGATGTTTGTGGGAAAACATTTAAACTAAGGCGAAGCCTGAAATCACACATGGCAGTCCACACAGAAAAGAGACCCTTCAGCTGTGATATTTGTTGGAAAAATTTTAAACTAAAGGCAATCCTTAAAATACACATGAAGGTCCATACAGAAGAGAAACCCTTCAGCTGTGATGTTTGTGGGAAAACATTCAAACTAAAGAAAAACATTAAACCACACATGAAGGTCCATACAGAAGAGAAACCCTTCAGCTGTGATGTTTGTGGGAAAACATTTAAAGAAAAGGGAATACTTAAAATACACATGAAGGTCCATACAGAGGAGAAACCCTTCAGCTGTGATGTTTGTGGGAAAACATTTAAACTAAAGAAAAGCATTAAACCACATATGAAGGTCCATACAGAAGAGAAACCCTTCGGCTGTGATGTTTGTGGGAAAAGATTTAAACTAAAGAAACACATTAAACCACATATGAAGGTCCATACAGAAGAGAAACACTTCAGCTGTGATGTTTTTGGGAAAACATTTAAATGAAAGAAAAGCCTTAAAGTACACATGGAGGTCCATACAGAAGAGAAACTGTTTGGTTGTGACGACTGTAAAGAAAAAGACCAAAGTTTCTGACTGCAGGATCTTTGCTGGTTGACCAAAAGTAAACTGTAACTTGATTGGTCTTTTTTTTTTTTTGCTTTGCTTTGTTGTTTTTTTTGTCCTCGCTCATTTGTGTTTGGGTCAGTGACATATATACCAGAAAAAAGTTTTTTTTTATAGTTTGGTGTAAAAGGAATTGAATTTGTGTATTATTTTCTAAAGACATTTAGAGATTGTTGAATACAGACCTAATTCAGAATAATTCTACGCAGAACAGCAGGTTGCACAGAGCAGCCTCTCTGTGTCAAACTTTTTTGTGTTCATGTTTTTGTTTATTGTTCATTATTTTCACACTTTGGTTCCATTTTTTCTTGTCTCAATCTGATGTTCTTTTGATTTAGGCTCCATGAGTGTGACTGAGTGTTTTTTTTTCCCATTTGTGTTTCCTTCCTCTACAATAGTGTAATGGTTAGCACCCCGGATGGCTCCACAAGGCTAGCTCTTTGTTGGAGGTGAAGCCAAGTGACTTCAACATCCCTCCCTAAAGCCAACACGGGCTTCATTTGGACTGTGCTCACCAACAGAGTTGCCAGATTGGGCTTCATTGGGCAGACAAGATGAGAATTGGGCTGCTTGTGAATACGTGTGCAGCTTTTTGTTTTAATATTGTCAGCAATGTTACAGAACAAACTAAAAGCACATTGTCCAAAAAAAGATTTATCTCAGCTTATTCCCCACGCTGTTGGTCAGTAGCTTGGAAGGCAGCTATGCTGACCACGATACCACCATCACATGAAAAGAACATGAGATTTAACAGATTCTCTCCTTGTGAATCAAAGAGACTAGACCAGAGACCTTCCATCCTTGTTTCTACACACATAGATTGCTGAAAGTGAAACTGCTTCCGCACGACAATAAGTTCTTTGGTTCAGTTCCCGGCCTCGAGCTGCATGTAGGGTGGAGCCAGGTGATCAGAATGAGGATGCAACTTTAAGGAGGAGATTGGAGTTGTTCTTTGGGTATTCAGAGAGGAAGTGTCATTTCTCCTAACATGTAGCATGATTCTTGGACGTCAGGAGTGAAGGCAGTAACTCCAACAGTCCAATATGACCAGGACTGTGGCAGCAAAAAGAAGAAGCATGAAAGAAGAACGTGTTGTGACTAGACCAGAGACCTTCCATCCTTGTTTCTACACACATAGATTGCTGAAAGTGCTTCTGCTTCTCACTTTGCCTGGTGAGAGGACTGTGTGCCTCACTCTCATGACTCATACCAAAGTTTGTCTCCAATGAAAAGGCACTCACCAATTTCCTTCTGCCAAACACGGGACCGTGTAACAACATTAACATTTTCTCTTGTCTACTGCAGCCAGGGCCTCAAACCCTCGGTCTTCTGATCCAAAGTCAAACACTTTATGGCCCATTTTAATGTCCTGTTGTCAGTTTAGTGTCTGTTCTTGTCATATTTCATTGCTTCAACATTCATCAGGATGAAGGCAGCATCAAGCAGCAGAGGTCAGTATTGGCCATGACCTGAGATCAGATCCACCTTCTGTGGAGGAGATCTGAAAAACCTCACTTGTTTCTGTAAAACAGACACAGTTTAGTCCTTTCACCTGTAACACACAGCTGCCCAACCACGAAGGGACTCGAACCCTCAGTCTTCTGATCCGAAGTCAGACGCCTTGTCCATTAGGCCACGTGGTCAATGTGCCATTTAGACGTCCCATTGTCAGTCAGTCAGCACTGCCTGGATGCCTGGAGTGAGCCAGCAGACCTGTACAGCTGAGTTATCTTTAGTCAAACAACTGCTGTCCATTCCTACCTCGGGGAGCCACAGGCTTTAGAGTTTTCAGGCCTAACTCCTTTATTATGAAACAGTCAAATTCCCTGTGCATGTGCCTTTTTCATGCACTTTGGAAGAGTTTGGAAGGCAAGCTGGCAGAGGGAGTGTCCTGCTGGGTAACTCCTGTTTATTGCAATCTGATTGGCTCTTCATGGAAGCAATAATGAGAATTCATTTCCACTGTGTGCTGTACAAGACGGAGAAACAAGTTAAAGGTCCCCAGCATTGCTAAACAAGCACAGGAAGTACTTATTTTGTCTAACACGCTGATATTTCAACCAGCACGCTGAGATAATTTCACAGCTACCAAAGTCGTGCGAACAAACTAGCAGACAATCGGTCACCTGCCAAGATAAAAATATATATAATCACGCTGTGCACGTGCAAATGAAGATCATTATATGCATCATAATCATGGACCAGTAAAGTTGGTGACAGATAGAACATCATGTTATGTCAGCACCACAAAAGTAGTACAAAGCAGTACAAAGATATACAGAGGATCTGAAAATATTGCAAAGTAAGTGGCTGACCATCATGACTCCTACCAAAGTTTGTCTCCTGTGAAAAGCAGTCAATCACCAATATCCCTTCTCCTCAGCACAGCATGAGCCACAAAGCTACCATTGCTCTTGCTTCAGTTGCCAAGACACCGCAACTAACAACCAGACAGCAAACCTCACACAGCTCCATAGTGGAACAGTTAGCAGCCCTAATGACTGAAAGGCACCGGGACCTCTTGCACCCTAAGCGAGAATCATATCCCTAGACCAACGAGCCATGTGGACGGTGGAGTTCATGACAAAAAAGTGGGAGGAGTCTTTCATGTCTTTGATGTCATGAGAACCTTTGTGACATCACAGAATCAGCATCTCCTTTGAAAGAAACTTTGGTCAGAGTCACGATGGTCAGCCATAACCTAGAGGTTGATGAATCAAAACAATCCTCTACTAACAACCTTTTAGCAACAGCTAGCTGTTCGCGATCCATGGTTGGTTATATTTGGCGTCATTACAACCGTAACAATGCCACGCTGAAGGGGAAATATCTTCAGTCTTGAAGAAGTACTTCAGGAACTCCACTGCCACTCCACCAATCAAATCAGATTTATTTGTATAGCGCCAAATCACAACAACGTTACATCAATCATCTTTACATAAAGAGCAGGTCTAGACAAAACTCTAAAATTATTTAGAGACTCAACAGATCCCCCGATGAGCAAGCACTTGGCGCCAGTGGCAAGGAAAAACTTCCTTTAAGAGGGAGAAACCTCAGGCAGAAGCAGGCTCAGGGGGAGCGGCCATCTGCCCCCACCGGTTGGGTTGAGAGAGAGCTAGCATTAACTTTTCTGTTTCCTCACCAGAGACTGGCAGCTGGACACACATGTCAGGATGGCTCAGTGGTCTGAGGTGCCAGACTCAAGATCTTTCCTACACAAATGGGCCTTGAACATGAAAGACTCATGGTTTCATTATTTCATAGATCAGTGTCACCAGATGGTCACTACACAACAGAAACTGCATGCACTCATTCATTTGAAGCGAACGTGAGAGTGTGACATATCCATCTGTGTCGCGTGGGGGATCAATGAAAGGCAGGAAATGCCTTTGATCTCCAGTGACGTCACACAGTCTCGTTGTGGAGTTATTAGTTGTTGATTCTGCAAAAATGGTCCAGTGCAGTGAAATGGTCCATAGAAGTCTAATATCACCGAAACATGTTAACCAGACAGTGTTCAAGGATTTGAGGTTGAAACCACTAAATTCTCATTCTTAACTAAAGCTGTGTCTGTTATATCTATAACATTTAACACTGAGACTCTGCATCTACCTGAACCTGTTTGACTGCAGATGTGCATTTTCATTTGCATTTCATTTTCATTTCAACAAACACAAAATTAAAATGCATTTAAAATGTTCTGAGGGGGAGAACTTTTCAGTCATCAAAAATCTCACACACTACATCTGCTTTTTAGTGTCCAGGACACAGAGGAAGAGGACGTCTCCACATGCACACTTGTTCTTCGTGTTTTCACTTACTGTTAAAGTAAAAAAATCAAATTTTAATTCATCCAAGTGTAATTAGTTGTTATGTAATACATATTATATACATAAAACAACTTTGTCCCCAAACACACCTAACAGCAGTAGAGGTGAAAGAAAAGACATTTCTGTCAGAAGTGGGATTCGAACCCAAAGAGGATGTAGATCAGTGGTAGACGTTCATTGGTCCGTTGTTGTAAAGCAAATTCCCATACCGGGAGTCGAACCCGGGCCGCCTGGGTGAAAACCAGGAATCCTGACCGCTAGACCATATGGGATTCGAAGACACTGGATTTAGGCGCCAGTCTCTGCAGCGGCGTGGGTTCGAATCCCACCACTGCCAGTTTGCCCCAGCTGTGCGGTACGCTCGCCCACTGAGCTACATCCCCTGCATGGTGTGGTAGCTTTAGCAGCTTGACGGGACTCCATTGATGATGGCTTTTATCGAGGTTGTGCATGTGCGCAACTCAAGGTGAACATACTCAGAGTTGATTGAACCAACTAAGATCAGCTGTTCTGGAACCAGATACTTAGAGTTTCTCATCTCAGAGTAAGTCAACTCAGAGTTCAGGGATAGACTCAAAGTTCGTTGAAACTCCTACCTGAAATACCCCCCAGGTGCGTGACGACATATTTATGCTCTGGGGTCAATCACCTGTATTTTTCAGTAAAACCACTTTCCCTGACCGGGAATCGAACCCGGGGCGCGGCGGTGAGAGCGCCGAATCCTAGCCACTAGACCACCAGGGAGTGTGTGGGTGCCGAATGTTGTAGTTCTGTGTGAGATTTTTTTTGATGACTGAAAAGTTTTCCCCCTCAGAACATTTTAAATTCCATAAACCTTGTGCTGTACCTCCTGCTTCAGGCTCGTTGGTCTAGGGGTGTGATTCTTGCTCCGGGTGCGAGAGGTCCCGGGTTCAAATCCCGGACGAGCCCGTTGTCATGTTGCATGGCACATTTATCAGACAGTAATCTTTAAGGTGGAGTCAGAGACATATTAGAACATAACAACAGTGCAGGAGAAGGAAGGGAGTTGATATATTTAGACTTCTTCATTTTTAAATTGCAAAACTTGCTTCAGCTAAACTCTCCTCCATTTAAACTCAAATCTGTGAAAAACTTGTGACATGCCCAAACAAATTCCACATGGCCAAATCCACCAGGGCTTGCATTAACCGAGAATTCTCCGTCATTGATGGATTTTTTTTTTCTTAAAGATTTGACGCACAAAATAAACAAATCATCATCATCAAGATCACAGGTTGGTAACATCACCTGTAAGGAGAGTGGAGCAGTGGAAGAGTGCTGGGCCCAAAACCCAGAGGTGGATGACGGAAACCATCCATCCCAAAGTCTTGTGGAGAATGTGGGCATCGATCCCACATTCTGACATGCTAGCATGCAAGCTAAGCTTTGGGAAAAGGCCCCTTTAACAATCTCTGAGTTCACCGTCAACAGGTTTCAAAGATATTTAGAAAATCATTTACGATCGCCTTAAATCGATCATTTGCATTGCTGACCGTCAAGTAACTTCTAAGGTATACGTGTATGCATGATGTCCTCGCGTATGAATGAATGTTTCACTGATGCAGATCCTGACATTTTCCAGCTAAATGACAAGACATCCAGTGTGTTAGTTAGTAGCAGAGGATGGTTTCGATCCATCGACCTCTGGGTTATGGGCCCAGCACGCTTCCGCTGCACCTCTCAAAAGATATCACGTTCTGAGATGCTGCATGTGGTCAGTATGGGGATTGAACCCATGACCTTGGTGTTATCAGCGCCACACTCTAACCATTGCCGTTAGCTGTGTATGAGGGAGCTGAGCTGCAGACCATTCAGTGTTTAGTGGGTTCGGGTTTTGTTCACAGGGTAGTGTGGCCGACCGGTCCAAGGCGCTGCACCAACGAGCCCTTGACACACGTGTGAGAGGTAGCTGGATCGATGTCCACATTCGTCACAAATCCATGACTGTGGTGTTATTAGCACCACGCTCTAACTTGATGAAGATTTGACCATTTTGTGGACTGAACTTTCATCAAAGGCTTGCAGAGAAACAACACGGTAAAGCAAAGTAAGGAGTTGGCTCAATCAACATTTAGGATAATTCTAGCTGGAACTGCAGACTGGAACATGGATAAGTCAATGTGTCTCTTTGGCGCAATCGGTCAGCGCGTTCGGCTGTTAACCGAAAGGTTGGTGGTTCGAACCCACCCAGGGACGATCTTTGTTTTTAAGCTGATTACAACCACTACATGTTGATATAGTCTTTCCTCGACTACAGGCTGTAAAAAAGAAGTAGGTAACCAGAGACCAAACTCCTCAACATGAAGTTGTGTGTGTGTGTGCATGTGAATTCATGCACATGAGTGGCAATTGAATTATTTTGAACTCTCTCGAAATAGCTTTGAAACCTGTTGATGTTGTTAAAGCGGCCTTTTCTCAAAGCTTAGCTTCCATGCTAGCATTGCAGGGGAATTAGCTCAAATGGTAGAGCGCTCGCTTAGCATGTGAGAGGTAGTGGGATCGATGCCCACATTCTCCACAAGACTTATGCTCTTTGGAAATACAGCAACAAGTGAACTAATCACAGCAAGTCGTTGGTTTTTTTGTATGGATTTGTGGCAGAGGTTACAAAATTAAGGAGGTCGAGGAGGTCAGTGGATCAGCAACAACCACAAAATTACTGTTTCTCTTGTCCAGAGATTGCAATGATAATTTTGTGGTTCATGGTGTTGATGCAGAGACAGAACTTCACAACTCTCTGACAGAGAAGCTGGATGCTGCTGTTGTGCATTTAAACAGGAAAATAGTGAGATGACACCTGTTGTGTCATTCTTTATACTTGTCTATGCAGAGCGGTGAAATGGTCCATAGAAGTCTAATATATCATCAAAGCATGTTAAAGGAACTGAGGTTCGAGTCCCAACCACTAAATTATCATTATTAACTAAAGCTGTGCCAAGTATAAGGCTCAAACTCATGACCTTCAGATTATGAGACTGACGTGCTGCCTACTGCACCAAATGTTTCAAGTAACCCAAATAGGAAAGTTCCTTATTGACAGCATTGTTGCGCTTTGCTACATCTGAGCTAAAGATACAAATAAACTAATATAAATTGGCTTTTATTTTGAAATGCTTGTGTGGTGCGACTGCTCTTGTTCTTTCTGTAGCTGAAAGCATTAACGAGTTGAAACGCAGCAAAACATATTAAATGATAAAAGTAAAAATACAAATACAATAAAAAATTGTACGGTCCATGGTGTAATTGTTAGCACTCTAAATTTGTCATTCATAACAGTTTTAGATTTAATTAAACAATTCAAGATTGTTGTGTGTGTGTTGTGGATGAAAAATCTGCATAAAATGGGAATATGATTGCTTGACAATCAAGGGTTAGGACTGAAAACACTAAAGCCTGTGGCTCCCTGTGGTAGAAATGGACAGCAGTTGTTGGACTAATGATAACTCAGCTGTTACTGAATCATATGTACAGGCTGAATGAGTACAGCTGAGTTAGATGTAACAAACTTAAGTTTCCAAGGAGGACTCTGCTAATCATGTTTATTAAATGTTGTTTAAGAACAGTTGAGTAGAGTGCTGTGGATGTGAGATGTTGTAGTGTATGATCAATCTGATCCTCTGTATATAGATGTACATCAGAGTGGTGCTGTGGCTTAGCTGGTCAAAGCACCTGTCTCGTAAAAACAGGAGATCCTGGGTTCAAATCCCAGCAGTGCCTCATTCATAATGTAAGATGTTGTAGATAGGAAACACTTACACATTGGAAGTGCATGTTCTACCACTCTGGCAGCATTAGCTACCCAGACAGCTTCTGAGCTCCTGCAACACCGATCTGTCTGATGAATGAGATGAGATTGGATGAGATGAGGACATTGATGATGCTGCTGAATTTAGGTCACCTGCACTGATGTCAACAGTCAGAGCTCCATACACAATAAGAGTACTGAAGAAAAATACTTTAAACATGAGCTCTGTGTCACATTCATGCAGCTTGTATTCATTCCATCAGAATGAACCTTCACCTGTTAAGGTAACAGTTTGGTCACAGTCAAAGCTCCCATTTGGGGAGAGACACAGCTGAGTGCTGTTGTTAGGACTCTAAGAGGATGAGAGCACTCACTGGTGCTCAGTTATCATTATTAAGGCCGGTGACAGGGACACACCTTTAGTTCCACTTCCAGGTCATGGAAGCAATAATGAGAAGTCATTTCTACTGTGTGCTGTGCTGAAATAGCTCATTTGGGGGAGCGAACAAAAGGACCCACAACAGCTGCTGAAACCCAGGATTGAAACAGGGACCTTTAAATCTTTAATGTAACGCTCTCCCAAACAGGCAGGATCTCTGTGAGACACAAAAGGAGCAACATTTAGGATAATTATAGCTGGAACAGCAGGCTGTAACAGGAACTGGTCAACTTGTCTCTGTGGCGCAATCGGTCAGCGCGTTCGGCTGTTAACCGAAAGGATGGTGGTTCGAGCCCACCCAGGGACGTGTTTTGTTTAATTCACTGGTATTATAGTTCACACATGGAAGAACGGAGGGTTTTTAAGTTGATGCTCAGTTATCTCCATCTAGTGGACAGATGGTAGAAGTTGAAAAGAGGAAGTGACTTTTCCTCAGATCAAACTGTTGAAGGAGAACGAGCAGCTTCTTCCTCACTGACTCACTCAACCTCTGTCTCCTGGGTTTGGATTTAGGTCTGGGTCTGGGTCTGGGTCTAAGACCAGGTGGGCCTGCTCAGAGTCTCTGTGTTGGATGTGAGCTGCTGAAATCTCTGAACACCATGACACAGATAATATCAGTCTGATGTGTCATCTGTAATCCAGATGTTGTCAGCAACAAACAGATGTTCCTGACAGAAGCTGTGCTGATGATGATTCTGGATATAAACTGGGAGGAAAGAACTTTATTCTCCAGTTGTTTTTCCACGAAGGAAGTGACTTTATATCACGTGATGTTTCTCTGTCCAGCTCCTCGTTAGTATAGTGGACAGTATCTCCGCCTGTCACGCGGAAGACCGGGGTTCGATTCCCCGACGGGGAGAGTACGTGTGTTTTTCTTGAATAGCTCTGTGACAGAAGTTAACTCTCTCTGCTCAGCGGCGTCCTGCTCGCAGACAGCAGTTTTATTTTGAAAACCAACCGGATTCTCTTTGCTTTAGAAAGTCCAACTTCCTGCCTGTCTCATGTAAAGACAGAACAGCAGATCTGAGTTAGTTAGATCAACTCGGAAACTACGGTGGCTGGTAAGTGCAAAACAACATTACTAAGTGCGAAACACTTTTACAAAGCGTGAAACAAATGTCCATGTTGGGAAACATTTTTACATTTTATTAAACAAAATTACATAATAAAAACGCTCTTACCACAGACAAAATAAATTTATATTTTAAAAAACAAATTTACAAGTGGCAGAACACTTTTACAAATCCCGAAACAAATTTCCAAACGACACAATCTTCCGGAAGGGGAATGTACCAAATGCCGGAAGTGATCCAGAAGAAGATTGACTGTGACCTCAAAAAGTTTGTATCGGTTTGTGTGGCGGGAAAACTTTGCGGAGTGAAAGTTTATGGCAGCATGGAGTAAATGATGTTTTGGCCGTTTTTTGGAAACAACTTGAGCCAATTTACGCGGTTGTGTTTTCCGTGCGGACGATCTGTAGAATGTTTAACGTTGATGAACGGACCAGACGGAAGGAGCACGCGCACAGGAGACATCTAATAAACAGCCGGAAAATGCTAAACAAGCTAAGTGTAGCATCGCGCTAACTAGCTGAAGCCGCTGTCAGACATGCAGTGAATTAAAGTGCACCGTTTCATTTAGCAGCCAATCGTTGTCTTCACGAAATAGCGACGCGTTTAGTTAGTATGCGTAGCTAGTTTTTATTTATTTATTTTATTTTAGGCGTATATTTATGCTAAATGCACAATTGTTGCTGATTGTTTTAGATGCTGCTAACTTTCTGTTTTGATGCGGAACTCCGTTCATTCCAGCAGAACAACCATGAACATCATATAAACAATTCATGGAGGACAGAAAGTCAAAGTCAAAAGAACTGTGGGCCGAAAGGAAACAGGTCCAGGTACGTGTGTGGATATATCTGTAAAATATGGAAGTAAATATGTGTGTGTGTGTGTGTGTGTGTGTGAAATGAATGATATTTTTTTTTCTTATTTTAGCAGATAAACATGGATTGATGGCGCCACATGGAGCTGATTTAAAAGCTCAGAGAGGGAAAACACTCCCATTATATACAGATCCGGAGGTAGCAGCACCTGATCTACTGAAGCATGATGTGAAGTTTACACGGTGCAAACATCAGCCTGCGGACTCTTAAAAGGATGATTCCTCTCCAAACGCCATCAGGTTGGAACTTCGTGGACCTGGACAACTGTTTGGCTATCGGACGATGTGGCAGGTACTCAGACAAAAGTCCAATCTTCGAGTGAAGAGAGATGATGTGATGAATGAGAGAGCACGCAGAAGGTTTCTAAGAAGAAGCTGCTACTCAATGGGAGCGAACTGTATGTGGCATGCAGATGGTTCTGATAAACTGGCTCTCTCAGGACGCATGGATGGATTTTTTCACCTAAAGTGCTGTGGCTCCAATGTGGACCGACAAATAACAAGAAGCCAACAGTGATCGCTGAGAATCTCCTCTCATGAGACTGAGGACTGATTGTGGCACGGAGAATGGCATTATGGCTGCCATTCAGTCTCCCCTACGCCTCCATCATGATGACTGCTGCTCTGGGCCGTCCAGCCACATGTATGGCTCATCCACGAATAAGCAGCGTGTTGAATCCTGGTGGGCCATATTTAGAAGGGGAAGGTAAGTGGCCTTCATGAAGTCATTTTATTATGACTGACCTTTCATTTGATTTTTATCTTTATGTTCTATCGCAGATGAACTCCTCTAAACATATATAATAATTGAGGCTGTGACTTTAACGCGTTCGTTTCAATTCATTCATTACAAAGCCTTTAATGAATTAGATTTTTTTTAATGGAGTCCCACTTCTACTAATAATATATATTTTCTTCTGATTCTATCCATTTCTACAGGTCTCAGTTCTGGATGGAGTTGTTTGCTGGATACTTCAACGGGAGCCATGAGCATCAGTGCCTTCTGAGATGTTGCTATGGTGATGTTGGATGAGTGTGTGAGACTGTGGAACAGTCACAGGATTCACACTTCCAGAACAGCGTCAAGTCCAATGAACTGTACTGCTGACCACACAGGTAATATTGGTGATGATTGATATTTCCATGTTTGTTTTATTATTATTTTATTGCTTAAATGTAAATAAATAATATAAATGCTATTTATTCTATCTAACAGATTTGGCTCCACAGACTGGATTTGAGATTGAACCAGCTGATTTGGATGCTGTTCCAGAGGCGAGCCTGTCAATAGCTCCATGTGGGGACTCAAACATGCAGGAGGACTTTGACTTTGTTATGGAGCACAAACAACTACAGAAGCCAGAGAACTGGGAGTCTGCAACAGAACTGTACATGAAGCTGAAAGAAACTGCTCAGCTGTGAGTCAGTGACAAAGGGAATTTTCCCTTCACACATTATCAAGTGCTTCCTCATTGGAGTTTCTGTCCTATTTCTATTTTATTTATTTTTTAAATTAATTAATTTTTTTAATATACATGTCAAGAGCCATGAGATGACTGTGCTGTGATTTGGTATTAGACAAGTAACACAGAATTGAATCAAATATTGTTTTTCTGTTTTGAAATAGTTTGGAAAAACTCATAACCAATCTATCACAGATGCAATCAGAAGGAAATATTTGCAATTTTTTTATTGTTTGTAAACATAACATTTGCATTCCCATTGTTTCATTTCTTCAGATGAACAGGTACCAGAATCATTTGGAAACATCACAAGGAAAAGTGAACGACAAGCTTTGAAATCTGATTTGGAGTGGTGGAACACTGCAGTCTGTCTGAACACAAAGTGTCACAGCTTCATTTGTTCTGAGTTTGAAATCAATTGATAAAAACTATAGCAAAGTAATGAGTCCTATATTTTTGTAAGTATGGAATACAAAACTTTTTGAAATTAGTTTTGTCTAAAACTTAACAGTGAAAATCTTAACTGTGTGGAGAGAAAAAAAACAAACAAAAAAAAAAACACCTTTTCGGAGTCTGGTCTTGAGGGGTGATCCAGTTACCAATTACAAGTTACAGTCACAAGTCCATGTGTGACTTAAACACAGTGTGTGAATCTAGGAGTGCTAATTTCAATGTGTTTGAACATGTATATGGAACTGGGAATGGAGAGTCATCCAGGAACTCTATTCTTGGTGATGGTTCCAATCCGGACGGGGGAGGTGAAGTCAGCCCAGCTGCAAACATCAAAACATCCTCCAGAGACACAGCAGCCTGACCTTCTGCAAAGAAAAACCTTCAGTTACATCTTGGCAATGTATTTTCTCAACAAATTCTAAAAAAAATGTGATTTACAAACCTTCACAATCAAAGACACAGTCCGCCCAGTAGCCCAAAGTTTGACTTTCTTTAAGTCTCCTCTTACTTCCTGATGGACTGAGGTCAGGTTTGAAGAGTCTCAAGTTCCAGACCAGTGAGTGGCTTTTCAGAGTGGCACAGGACAGGGGCCAGCAAAGTAGGCTGTTGCTGCAGTGCAGTCAGAAACTGAAGAGCTGAAAGACCATCTTTGAATCTAAAAAGTGACCACAAACATTGTTTCACATTTAAATGACCTAAAGAAACTTCAATGTTTTCTAAAATGACTATCCACCCAAACATATAGAAATGAGTAAAAATGGTTGTGTTGAACATTACTGATTTAAAGAAGAACTCTGTGTCTTGCTTTGCACTTGGCAGGGTAAATGTTTATGAAAAATAGTTCAAGCAACAAAGCGTATGTCATGTGATATATAAAGTTAATAATCATTAACCATTAGTGTTGTTTACATCTAACCCTGTTCATACCATTTGCATTGTACACCAAGAACTGATGTCCTTCTGGTCCATCAGAAATGAGCCGGTCTTTCAGATGTTTCATCAGTAGAGTTAAAAACTCTCGTCTCGGCCCACCTGTGTCAATTCCTTCTTCCAAAACAGCATCATCTGTGAATTTTACCAGCATGTCACAGGTTTCAGAATATGTTGAACATCTTACAAATGCAAATATCTTTAATCAATAAATTAGAATTCAGTGAGTCACTGTTGTTTTTTTACTTACCTGTAGTAAGTACTCCTGACTGGATTTGTTTCAGGTGGATCCAGATCCTCAGTGTCAGATATTACTATCTGAAAAACAAATGAAAATGTCTCAAACAACACACTGAAAGCAAAGAACATCAGGCTGCCATAATCTGCCTTAATACCTGTCCAGGCTGAGCTGTGGATGAATCTCTGAAACATGATAAAATTGATAAACTGATGAACTTTATGATACAGAGTATAACAGAGCTTTGAGTAACATTCAGAGGTAGAGAGGAACCAGAAGATTTATAAATAAGAGATGATTTTGTTGTAAATGATATCACACGTATGATCATTTCTACCACATGTTCATCACAATCACATCAACAACTTAAAGACAAATGACTTCTTTTGTAAAAACTAATACCTACCCTTTATCTTCAGGTTTGTGTGGGAGAACTGTGTTTTTTGGTTCAAAAACCTGAGAAGAAAAGCACACAATTGTCAGCAACTTTAAACAGCTTCCATTATTGTTCCCTCAGCACATACAGTATATATCAATGGTGAAAGGTTATCAGGGTGTCTGATTGGAATAGTAAATGCCAAATAATCAAGACTTAATGCTTGAAACCAAATGCAAATCTATCAATAAATAAATAAAAACTGAATCAAAGTACAAAATGTAAAAATGAACATACCACAGTGTCAGCTGCATTGAATTCAGCTGTGCTCCTCAATGTGATGACAATTTCAGAATCAGAGTCTGATGTATCAACCTCTGTAGTAAAAACAAACAACACATTATTAATTACGCTACATCAGAGTAAATAAATATGTAAAAATATTGAATGAAGAGATCCACAAACCTCCTCCAAAGTGTGTTTCTAGGCAAATGAAAAAAGTGCCTTTCCTATTTCCTTTTTATATTCTGCCAGTTTGAATGGGCTTTCTGACCCAGGCACATGGAGCACCTCTGAACAGTCTGGATACAAAAGAAGGTCTGCTCCTTCATCCATCTTCTTGTTAAATGTTCTCATTTCTTGGACAGCTTGCTTCAGTAGATCAGGTGCTGCTACCTCCGGATCTGTATATAATGGGAGTGTTTTCCCTCTCTGAGCTTTTAAATCAGCTCCATGTGGCGCCATCAATCCATGTTTATCTGCTAAAATAACAAAAAGATATCATTCATTTCACACACACACACATATTTACTTCCATATTTTACAGATATATCCACACACGTACCTGGACCTGTTTCCTTTCGGCCCACAGTTCTTTTGACTTTGACTTTCTGTCCTCCATGAATTGTTTATATGATGTTCATGGTTGTTCTGCTGGAATGAACGGAGTTCCGTATCAAAACAGAAAGTTAGCAGCAGCTAAAACAATCAGCAACAATTGTGCATTTAGCATAACTGAAAGCCTAAAATCATAAAAAATAAATAAATAAATAAATAACAACTAGCAACGCTTACTAACTAAACGCGTTGCTATTCTGTGAAGACAAGATTGGCTGCAAAATGAAACGGTGCACTTTAATTCACTGCATGTCTGACAGCGGCTTCAGCTAGTTAGCGCGATGCTACACTTAGCTTGTTTAGCATTTTCCGGCTGTTTATTAGATGTCTCCTGTGCGCGTGCTCCTTCCGTCTGGTCCGTTCATCAACGTTAAACATTCTACAGATCGTCCGCACGGAAAACACAACCGCGTAAATTGGCTCAAGTTGTTTCCACAAAACGGCCAAAACATCATTTACTCCATGCTGCCATAAACTTTCACTCAGCAAAGTTTTCCCGCCACACAAACCGATACAAACTTTTCGAGCTCACAGTCAATCTTCTTCTGGATCACTTCCGGCATTTGGTACATTCCCCTTCCGGAAGATTCTGTCGTTTGGAAATTTGTTTTGCCACTTGTAAATTAGTTTTCTAAAATGTAAATTTGTTTTGTTTTTCTTATGTAATTTTGTTGAATAAAATGTAAAAATGTTTCCCCAACATGTAATTTTTTTTTGACGCTTTGTAAAAGTGTTTGGCACTTTGTAATTTAGTTTTGCACTTACCGGCCACCGTATCAAACAGAGCAGGAACACTAAAGTAAGGGGCGGGGGGTGAAAACGACAGGAGGGTTAAAGAGCAGATTCTCTCTGAGGGGACGGATGTTGCCACAATACACAGTGTGTGTGCCATCACATGTGGAAGATGTGTGCAGACTGAAGCCTTGGTCTGCCACCAGCTCAGAGGGGCCTGCACTTCTACTGACCACCAGGGGGCTCCACTGGTTGTTTCACAAAGTCACAGCGTGTTGGAGTCTATCAGGGTATTTTCCAAGCAGCACTGTGTTTCTAACATCTGGATGTTGGTAAAAAGTTACTCTGCATTGGCCGGGAATCGAACCCGGGCCTCCCGCGTGGCAGGCGAGAATTCTACCACTGAACCACCAATGCTTATTTAACCGTCAATGCTTAAAATGGTAGCAGGAACTAAAGTGTGAAAATAATGATGAACAAAGTGTCACACAGAGAGGCTGCAGCCTGGTGTGGACTATAACGTCAGAAAATGGATCAGTCTGTGACACGGAGCACTAAAGTTGGAAGGCTGAGTTCAGCTTCAGCTTCTTTCATGTTCTCCCTGTGAAAGAAAGAAGGTGAACATGAGCTTGATATGAGAACACAGCAGTGTGCATCATGGTGCTCATGTTCATATAGAAAGAAGGAGGAAAAGCAGCAGCTCTGGTTTGCTGTTTCACTCCCTTTCCCTCCCCGCTATGAGCTGTCACTCACCCACAGCACATACTGTAGACTGGTTCACAGTCAGACTCATGATTCATGACTCATTGGTTCAGAGTGGAACTCATGAGTCCCAGTTCAGCAGCAGCACATTCACACACTGAGCTGAGAGTCTGCTGCACGACTCCGGCAGTAAATTATGGGACTGTATTATATCAATCTTTTAAACTTTATTTATAAAGCACTTTTCAAACAATTTACAATGTTGCACGAAGTGCTTCACACATTAAAATATAAAAATAAAGAAGACAATATCCCCCACCTGGACCAGATCACAATCCAGACAGACAGAGACACTCAGATTAAAGCAGGACTTTGTTTGTCGCATCAATCAAAAACAAAAAACAAAAAAAAAAAAACAACAACAACAAAAAAAAAAAGACCATTCACATTTTATGACGAGAAGGGCCAATTTAAAAGCTTAATCCGTGCTGACTGACAGTCACATATTTCACAACAAAATTACATCTTTTATAGAGTAATGCTTGTAGAAATGTCCCCAAAGCAGCCCAAAGGGTCCAGAAGAAGCTGAACCTAAACCCCAGGTGGAGTTTGGAGGAGCTGGCTGAGAGGAGAGGAGGACTTGAGGAGTCTCTGGGATCATGGTGGACTGGACTCTGTCCTCAGACCAGTTCTGATTCCTCTGTCAGTCTCTGCTGGATGAAGCTCTCCTCTCCACCTCCCAGGAACATGGTCCAGAGTCTGGACAAGCTGCTGCTGCAACATCTGGATCATCAGGAAGCAGCTGATCCTCCATCAACACACACCTTCCTCTTCACCACCACCTGTGTAGAGAAGAAGAGAGCAGATCCATCAGTGTTTCCTGACTCTGTCCATCAGCTGTCAGTCAGTGATGCAGATCCAGCAGAAAGACCTGCAGGGACTTCAGTCCTGTTCAGTCCAGATGTGCAGCAGCTGCTTCCTCTCAGCTCATGTTAACGTGTTGGAGTGAACACACTGAGCTGGAAACTCACAGACCTCAAGTCTGCTGACTCAGCACATTTCTCTGAGTCCACAGTGGAGATAAAGAGCTGAGTCATGAAGGTTCATCACTTTACTGATGATTTACTGAAGGTCCATTTAAACTGAGAGACTCAGACAGACAGACAGACAGACAGACAGACAGACAGACAGACAGACAGACAGGCAGACAGACAGACAGGATTCTGGTCTGCAGAAAGACCACATGGTGACAGTGTGATGAAAGAAGATCAGTGATGTGCAGCTTTCAGTCAGACTGATCTCAGAGCTGTGACAGATGAACCTGATCAGAGAACAAACAGTCTCAGCTCAGATCTGACAGTTTGATGGACGAGGACCAGAATCTGAACATCTCTGAGTTCTTCAGCTGGAATCTGCTTCATTTGATGGTCACATGATCACAACAGTCCTCTGACTGATCGGATTGGCTGACTGTTTTCTCTCTGTCTTTCTTTCTAATTCTGAAATCTGTTTCTGTTCTCCTCTCACAGCTTCACTGAGGAGTTTGAAGGTATTGGATTTAAACAATATTACTGAAAGACATGAACTCAGTCCAACTATAGCGGAAATAAAACATGAGTCTGACCTCAGAGTCTTCAGTCTGAAGTCTGGACTCTCCACAAGATCAGACAGATCCTTCAGGTCTGAATCCTTCAGCTTGTTCTGACTCAGGTCCAGTTCTCTGAGATGGGAGGGGTTGGACTTCAGAGCTGAGACCAGAGAAGAACAGCTGATCTCTGACAACCTGCAGTTCTCCAACCTGAGTAAAGAATAAAAGTTGTAACTTTGAAATTACTTTCTAAAATGATTAAAATGTTTTTAATAATTTTAAAATTTACATTCAACCTTTTAATATTTTAAATGTTAAAAACCTGAAGAGGATTTTCCCTCATAAATATAAACCTCTCTGCAGGTCAGAGTCACCACAACTGTAACATCATATTAATCTGAGAGCAGAAATAAAACATAAGTCTGACCTCAGAGTCTCCAGTCTGCAGTGAGGACTCTCCAGAAAACCACACAGATCCTTCAGTCCTGAATCCTGCAGGTCGTTGTGACTCAGCTCCAGTTCTCTGAGATGGGAGGGGTTGGACTTCAGAGCTGAGACCAGAGAAGAACAGCTGATCTCTGACAACCTGCAGCCCTTCAACCTGAGTGAAGAATAAAAGATGTGACTTTAGGAGACAAAGTTCCTGCTTGAAAGGATTCAATGTTACATCATCTGTTCAGAGCTGAAGGTTTAGAAGGTAGAAGTTTAGAAAATGAAAGTCAAACAGCTGAACCAACAGGAAGCAGCTTCACAACAGTCAAATACAAACTGTGACAAACAGCTCTCGTTACTATTAATAACAACATGCTGCTGCTTCCATAAAGACACAGTAACTCCACCTCTTAAACTCTACAACCTTCCCCTGTGGCTCCATCTGCACAAACAAATGAATTGGAGATTCTATTAACATCCTTAAGTTTTCAAAGACAACAAATATGTCAGATTGAACTCTGGAGAAAAGTCAACACATGATTCCCAACATCTGGAACATTTTCACTTTATGTTTAACAAACATACTGAGTTTGGTCTGAATCTCAGTCAGTCTGCTTTAGTCACATAACTTTATAGTTATGGTGAAACAAGAACACACTAAATATATATTTGTTCATGTCAATGAGGAAAAATGTTTCCTGTCATTAAAACACTGAAGGACTTTTCTTGTTTTCTTCAAGTTTTAAATCTGTAGTTCAACATTTCTCTGCCACACTGACTGGACTAAACCAGAGAAGAAGAAAACAGACGTCAGCAGGAAGATCCTCAGTGAGGATCAGTATAATATCAGCCTGATGTCTGCAGGTCAGAGTCACCACAACTGTAACATCATATTAATCTGAGAGCAGAAATAAAACATGAGTCTGACCTCAGAGCCTCCAGTCTGCAGTGAGGACTCTCCAGAAAACCAAACAGATCCTTCAGTTTTGAATCGTCCAGGTACCAGTTGTGACTCAGGTCCAGTTCTCTGAGATGGGAGGGGTTGGACTTCAGAGCTGAGACCAGAGAAGAACAGCTGAGCTCTGACAACCTGCAATCCATCAACCTGAGTAAAGAATAAAAGATGTGACTTTAGGAGACAAAGTTCCTGCCTAAAAGCGTTCAATGTTTCATCATCTGTTCAGAGCTGAAAGTTTAGAAAGAGGAAGTTTAGAAAATGAAAGTCAAACAGCTGAACCAACAGGAAGCAGCTTCACCACAGTCAAATACAAACAGTGACAAGATTTAATGAGAAAATGAAAAAACACTGTAAAGAACCTGAACTGACTCAAAATGTCAACATCATGTACATGAATTGTGAAATTCAAATGCCATGTTCAAATGAGTGAAATTCAGTTTTCAAAAGTTACTTTCAAACCATTTAACAGTTTAAATGTTCAAACCTGAAGAGGATTTTCCCTCATAAATATAAACCTGTCTGCAGGTCAGAGTCACCACAACTGTAACATCATATTAATCTGAGAGCAGAAATAAAACATGAGTCTGACCTCAGAGTCTCCAGTCTACAGTGAGGACTCTCCAGAAAACCACACAGATCCTTCAGTCCTGAATCCTTCAGGCTGTTCTCACTCAGGTCCAGTTTTCTGAGATGGGAGGGGTTGGACTTCAGAGCTGAGACCAGAGAAGAACAGCTGATCTCTGACAACCTGCAGTTCTCCAACCTGAAAAAACAATAAAAGAAGTGACTTCAGGAGAAAAAGTTCCCATTTGAAAGTGTTCAGTGTTTCATCTGTTCATAGCTGAAGATTTAGAAAGTAGATGTTTAGAAAATGAGAGTCAAACAACGGAAGCAGCTTCACAACAGTCAAATAATATAAATATATATTCACAAATAGTGATCTCTCTCTCTCTCCCACTGTTGCTCATGGCACAATCTGTTGGGCCTCTTGAAATAATTAAGTTTGGTCTAGACTTGCTCTGCTCTTTCAAAGACAACAAACATGTCAGATTGAACTCTGGAGAAAAGTCAATGCATGGTTCACAACATCTGGAACATTTTCACTTCATTTAGCAGTGACCACATTTAACAAACATGCTCAGTTTGGTCTGAATCTCAGTCTGCTTTAGTCACGTGATTTTATAGTCTTATTGGAACAAGAAAACACTGAATATACAGTGGGGCATGAAAGTATTTAGTCAGCCACTGACTGTGCAAGTTCTCCTACTTAGAAAGATGAGGTCTGTAATTTTCATCATCGGTAAACTTCAACTGTGAGAAAAAATTAAGGAAAAAAAAAATCTAGGAAACCATATTGTAGGATTTTTAAAGAATTTATTTGTAAATTACGGTGGGAAATAAGTATTTCCAATGTGATTGCCTGGATTTTTATTATCTAATTTTTTCTCTCATAGTTGAAGTGCACTATGATGAAAATTACAGACCTCATCTTTCTAATTAAGAGAACTTGTACAATCAGTGGCTGACTAAATACTTTTTTGCCTCACTGTATACTTGTTCATGTCAGTGGAGAAAATTGTTTACTGTCATTAAAACACTGTAGGTTTTTTTCTTGTTTTCTCCAAGTTTTAAATCTGTTGTTCAACATTTCTCAGCCACAGTGACTGGACTAAACCAGAGAAGAAGAAAACAGACGTCAGCATGAAGATCCTCAGTGAGGATCAGTATAATATCAGCCTGATGTCTGCAGGTCAGAGTCACCACAACTGTAAAATCATATTAATCTGAGAGCAGAAATGAAACATGAGTCTGACCTCAGAGTCTCCAGTCTGCAGTGAGGACTCTTCAGAAAACCACACAGATCCTTCAGTTTTGAATCGTCCAGGTACCAGTTGTGACTCAGGTCCAGTTCTCTGAGATGGGAGGGGTTGGACTTCAGAGCTGAGCCCAGAGAAGAACAGCTGATCTCTGACAAACCGCAGCCCTTCAACCTGAGTAAAGAATAAAAGATGTGACTTTAGGAGACAAAGTTCCTGCTTGAAAGCATTCAATGTTTCGTCATCTTTTCAGATGTGAAGGTTTAGAAAGTAGAATTTTAGAAAATTAAAGTCAAACAGCTGAGCCAACAGGGAGCCAAATACAAACAGTGATTTAATTTAATGAGAAAATGAAAAAACACTTAAAAGAACCTGAACTGACTCAAACTGTCAGAATGGTGAATATAAATTCAAATGTCAATTTTAAATGATTGAAAATAAGTTTTCAAAAGTTACTTTCAAACATTTAACAGTTTAAATGTTAAAAACCTGAAGAGGATTTTCCCTCATAAATATAAACCTGTCTGCAGGTCACAGTCACCACAACTGTAACAACTGTACTGCTGTCCTACACTGATCAGTATAAATGTCTTGGTCTGACGTTGGACCAACACATGACATTTAACCCAGCTGTCAGTGTTTTAGCTCAGTCTGCAGGTAGAGCCCTGAACAAGTCTGAACACTGTGCTCATCTGGGAGTTCATACTTTTACACTGTTCTGTACTGTGCAGATTGTACACACAGACTGCACAGCTCTGTCCACTCCACTCTACCAGAGCCATGGTTACAGTAAGCACTCAAATGAGCCCGAAGCCTGCTATAGGGCCAGGACATTTCCACACTTTTTTAAAGCAAGCACAAATAAGCTTGAAGCCAATTATGAAGCTGGGACATGCTCAAAATACATTGGAAACTACAGAAGGTCCGTGGAGGGATGCTCCACCACGACTCTGGCTCAAAGGGGAGTCAGCTCAGCTCTCTCAGGGACACCCGTTCTCTGTATGTGTATAAATGGCAAGTCTTTATGTTCCAGTTGTGCGGCATATAGGGAGGACCCAATTTCCTGCTGTATAAGTGTTGTTTTGTGTTTCTTTCAGAGCTTGCAAGACAAAGGCTTGTCCCCCTCCTCCTTAAAGGTCTACTTGGCGGCAATTTTTGCCTGCCATGTTGACATTGATGGAAAATCAGTGGGGTGCCACACATTAGCGACCTGGTTTATGAAAGGCGCTCGTGTTTGCAGCTGCCTGTAAGATGTGTTTTTCCCAGGTGGGATTTGTTGACGGTGCTGGAAGGGCTTTCGGCATCACAATTTGAGCCTGTCAACACAGCCGAGTGGAAGTACATATCCCGGAAATGTTATCATTATTAGCCCTGTCTACAGCGAAGAAAGTCAGTGATTTGATTGCCTTGTCAGTACTGTGACCATGCATAACCTTTTCAGCAGATGGAGGGCCTGAGGGGTCATTCTACTTCATGGGTGCTTTTGCACGGGGTGTCTGTGGAGGACATGTGTGTGGCTGCTTCATGGTCAACTCCACACATGTTCGAGAGATATTATAGTCTTGATGTGGAAGAAGCATCCTTTGCGCATGTTGTTTTGTCCGCAGCCAGTAATACGTTTTGGCTTATCATACCATCGTAGTCTATATAAAGGGATAACTCATTGTGAGTGCGCCAGGGTTTCCTATGTTAATTCCTCCTTGGGTCAGAAGGGTTGCACATAGCTGTGTCCTTTTCTTGGCTATCAAGGTTGGTAGTATGGATTGTTAAGAACTGTTAAGTTTGAAATGAAGTAAAACGTTGGGGTTGTGTTACAACCCAGGTGAAAGAGTGAAGAATGAGAGTTCTTACTATTTCAGCCTTGCTGGCGCTCTGGGAGGGCTGAATACACTACTGTGGATGACGACGGCAGGTGCTCAGGGATTAACAGACACGGGGGCAGACTCAGGTGCATCATAGCACAGGAGCATATCACCTGTCTGTTCAGCATATCACCTGTCTGTGACGTGATTTGGGTGGTGGTAGAAGTTTATAAAGTTTATAAATTCACTCGTAAAACCTGGGTTGTAGCACAACCCCGATGTTTTTTGCCCTCCTTGTTCACAGGGTGGCATCCATTCTGCGTGTGTGTCCCATTTCCTGTTCCAGGTGTATATGTGTGATTGGCATGTTCTTCTCTTTTAATGGGGAGTTTTCCTGTAGTGGGGCGTCTCTTTCTTCCTGCTCCCAGCTCTGGATCATGCTACTACAAAAGTTTTTGTTCCCTTTTGTTTGTTCAGGATTCTGGACTTGAACACTTGTTAACGAAGGCTAAGTCTCGACTCATAGTAGAGACCGCTGACTGTCAGGACAAGTTTGGCTGCACGGCACTCAGGCTCAACATCCAAAGTTGCGTGGCAGCCACGGCCGCTTGACCTTAGCCAGTCCCAGTCAATCCACAGTAGATAACACCCCTTCCAGACTGAGATTAATAAGAGGCAGCGCTATACATAATCCAAGGCACAACACCCTATTACCACATATGTAGTTTTATTTTCATTGTTATATTAAACGAGCAGTCCGAGTAGCTGTAGGGTAGGTATTTGTTTTCATGAAACCTTTTCTCCTGTTTCATTATTAGAGAGGTAAATTTGCTTGAGGATGAGGATGATTAAAACAGAGAGTAGAGCAACACAACAGTTGATCCACAAACACAGATTAAAGTAAAGACACAGTTGCACAAACACAGTATAGTGAAGCATTGATTCTGCTCTGTGTTCAACCAGGTTCATTCATCCACAGAGCATCATATCAGCAGTCCACTCAACCTCTGATGTCTTTGAACCCCTTAAATGTTTTCCTAAATGAGAACTTCATCATCACAACTGTGACAGATGCCAAAAGCAGCAGAAATGTTGTGTCCACCTCCCTAAAAGTAAATGATCCTCAGTGAACATGGAATTCACCACTGGAGGATTCACCATGAGGACGCAAGCATGACCCAGCATGCACCTGTTGGCTCAGCAACATGTGTGTGTTTAATTTGTTTCATTTAGTGTGTTTTCCAGGTGAATCAAATCAGTGATTCATTATGGCGCATGAAGCTTTGTAAGCTAAGCTATGACAATCTCCAAATTAAACAAACCTCTTCAGTTTATTTTACTTGATTTAATTAAAACATAAGAAATATATAAAAATTCTTGAAACAAACATGAATTCTCACCTGAGAGTTTCCAGCTCACAGTGTGGACTCTCCAGTCCAGCAGACAGAAGCTTCACTCCTGAATCCTGCAGGTTGTTGTTACTCAGGTCCAGATCTCTCAGACTAGAGGACTGGGAGCTGAGGACTGAGGACAGAGCTTCACAGCTTCTGTCTGAGAGGTTACAGAGGCTCAGTCTGAAGAGGAATCAGCAAAACAAGATAAATTATTAAAGAAACATGTTTTTGATTCTAAACTAAAAAAAGATCCAGTTGATCTAGATGGATTTATTTGCACATACAGAACTTTGTTGGAGGCTTTGACCACTGGCAGCAGCCTCAGAAGAGCCTCCTCTGAAGCAGAGTATTTCTTCAGGTCAAACACGTCCAGATCTTTTTCTGATGACAGTAAGATGAAGACCAGAGCTGACCATTGAGCAGGAGACAGTTTATCTGTGGAGAGACGTCCTGATCTCAGGGACTGTTGGATCTCCTCCACCAGAGAACCATCATTCAGTTCATTCAGACAGTGAAACAGGTTGATACTTTTCTCTGGAGACAGATCCTCACTGATCTTCTTCTTGATGTACTGGACTGTTTCCTGATTGGTCTCTGAGCTACTTCCTGTCTGTGTCACCAGGCCTCGTAGGAGAGTTTGGTTGGTCTGCAGAGAAAGACCCAGAAGGAACCGGAGGAACAAGTCCAGGTGTCCATGTGGACTCTGTAAGGCCTTATCCACAGCACTCTGGTAGAGACATGTTGGTTTAGATCCAGTCCCTATGAATTTAAACCTTAGAGTTCTTGTTTGTTTTTCTGCCATCAGACTGACTCCAGAGTTGATGAAGGTCAGATGGACATGAAGAGCAGCCAGAAACTCCTGAACACTCAGATGGACGAAGCAGAAGACCTTGTCCTGGTACAGCCCTGTCTCCTCTTTGAAGATCTGTGTCAACACTCCTGAGTAAACTGATGCTGCTCTGATATCGATGCCACACTCTGTCAGGTCTGATTCATAGAAGATCAGGTTTCCTTTCTGCAGCTGCTCAAAGGCCACTTTTCCCAGAGACTCAATCATCTTCCTGGTCTCTGGACTCCAGTGAGGATCTGACTCAGCTCCTCCATCGTACTTGACCTTCTTCAGTTTGGACTGAACCACCAGGAAGTGGATGTACATCTCAGTCAGGGTCTTGGGCAGCTCTCCTCCCTCTCTGGTCTTCAACACCTCCTCCAGAACTGTAGCAGTGATCCAGCAGAAGACTGGGATGTGGCACATGATGTGGAGGCTTCGTGAGGTCTTGATGTGGGAGATGATCCTGCTGGCCTGCTCCTCATGTCTGAACCTCTTCCTGAAGTATTCCTCCTTCTGCAGGTCATTGAACCCTCTTACCTCTGTCACCATGTCAACACACTGAGGAGGGATCTGATTGGCTGCTGCAGGTCGTGTGGTTATCCAGAGGCGAGCAGAGGGAAGCAGTTTCCCCCTGATGAGGTTTGTCAGCAGCACGTCCACTGAGGTGGACTCTGTAGGATCAGTCAGGACCTCAGTGTTGTGGAAGTCCAGAGGAAGTCGACACTCATCCAGACCGTCAAAGATGAACACAACCTGGAACTGATCAAAGCTGCAGATTCCTGCTTCTTTGGTTTCAGTGAAGAAGAGATGAACAAGTTCCACCAAGCTGAACTTCTTCTCTTTCAGCACATTCAGCTCTCTGAAGGTGAAGGGGAATGTGAACTCTATGTCCTGGTATGCTTTGTCTTCAGCCCAGTCCAGAGTGAACTTCTGTGTTAAGATGGTTTTCCCAATGCCAGCCACTCCCTTTGTCATCACTGTTCTGATTGGTTGGTCTCTTCCAGGTGGGGGTTTAAAGATGTCTTCTTGTCTGATGCTTGTTTCTGCTCTGTCCTGTTTCCTGGATGCTGTTTCAATCTGTCTGACCTCATGTTCCTCATTGACCTCTCCAGTCCCTCCCTCTGTGATGTAGAGCTCTGTGTAGATCTGATTCAGAAGGGTTGGGTTTCCTGCTTTAGAGATCCCCTCAAACACACACTGGAACTTCTTCTTCAGGCCAGATTTTAGTTTACGTTGACAAATTGGCACATTAAACTCTGAATGGGTGAAGTACAAATAATATCAAAGAATAAATTACAAGGTTGATGTTAATTCTCCTAAGGAATAAGAATATGATCATTTCTCTTCGTCTCCTGAGACTTTAGTAAATGTCTAATTGAACCATCATGTTAAATCCTCTTACTGCTCTGCAGACAGTTAGCCAGCTCCTCCTGCTTCATCCTCCTCAGGAAGTTCACTGTGATCTTCAGAAATGCCTCTCTGCTCCTCCTCTGCTCTTCATCCACCTCATCATCCTCATTCTTCATGAATTGTGGGTAATCTGGACTCAGACTGTTTTTGATTTTCTTCAGCTCGTTCTTCACAAAACAGACGATGTTCTCCTCCAGCAGCTGGAACACAATAACATCCTGTGTAAAGTTCACTCTCAGTATAAACTGATGGATCAAAGCATCAGATCATCAGTCAGCAGAGTTCAACTTTAGCTGCTGCTGTATCATCTGCTGCCACGTCTCTTTCCAGAGCTACACAGAAAGATTCAGACCTGCTGACTTCACTAAACTAACTTCACTGGTGTAACTTACTAAGTTTGACTTTAGATTCTGACAACACAGAGATCCTGATCATCACATGAAGACCAAACTGATACAGCCCTTCAACACATCAACTTAGGAAGTGAAAATTCAGGGTATTAACTGTGACTGTGGCTGAAGATGGATCAGACCACCTGAACTAGTTCACTGATGAATTATTCCATCTTTAAACCCTGTAGAGACAGAGTCCATGGAGGTCCAGGACTGAATCTGATTAACTTTGGTCTTTGTTATTAAGTCACAGCTGAAATTTTCTGGAAAACAACTAAATAAACTTTTCTTTAAGATTCACTTTAGATGAAGAAGGAGGAGAAGAAATGTCTTTGACTCAAGTCTTTGTTGGTGTCTGTTGTAGTCACTGGATGAACATTTACACACCATAAATATGGAGTCCAGGTCTGTGTGATGATGTTTGTCAGACTGAACTCTGAGGAGAAAAGACACAAACACACAGTTTGTTCCAGGAGTTTTCTATGAACATCAGAGAAACTGATAGACAAGCTTTGATACCTTTAATGAGTCACACAACAACAAATGATCAGCTTTTACCTATTTTCTTTGATAGAATCATCCATAGACCGATCACTCTTCATGGACACACAGCTCAGTTCAGGAGAATCTGGTCTTGACTTCTGGTTGCTAGTAGAAACAAAGTTGACTTTAAAAACATCAACAATGAAGAAACTGAGCAGAAACTGATCAGTTTAAATTAAAGTACTCAAATCAAGTTTTCATTTGTATCAACATCAGTCACCCAGAAATTTACATATCACTTTGACTTGAATGTTTTTCATTTGACTCACATGGAGCATTTTGTTACTTTAATTGAAAAGCACAGAACAAACAAAGATTGTTATGATTATTATCATTGTCATGAATAGTTGAGGAATAAAGAAAATGTAAGTGACAGTGAGAGTGAATAATGATGGAGCAGTGATCTGAGTGCTGAGCTCTGACAGATGGACAGTTAGAGATCCTCATCTCACCTCTGAGCTTTGGTCTGACTCTCATGTTCCCCACACAGAGTGGTTTTAGAGGGAGGGGCTCCCTCCTCTCTGTCCTCACACTGATTCATAGCTGAGCCTCCACCTGCTGGAAAGGTGACACAATATTCATACCAAATCATTCACAGCTAACAAACACTATGTAACTTTGAGTCCAACCAACAGATGGAGCCATTCAGAAATATAGATTTCTTCTTACTTTTATATCAGAATCTAGTTTTTATTTCTTATTTGAAGACAATGTCTTGTAATGAGAAAATTATATGTAAAACATTTCATTTGTAAAACAAACCCCATCAAGTAAATGCCTGAAGAAGCATCTTCATGACAGTTTTTTTTTTTTTTTTAACCACATCCCCCACAAGTTATGTTTGTATTAACAGCTGTAGTGTCATTTTATAATCTCTGGTGTTAATATTTTACTAAAATTCTGCAATACATCTTGTAACTTTATTGGAAAAACAGATCTTTTTTTTTTTTGTTTTATAACAAAGCCACAAACATTTTTTGGAAACACATTGAAGTGAATTGTCAGATGACATTCTGCTGGCTTAACTGATATCATGCTGATGTTGTCAGCAGTAAATTTATGAGTTCATGTCTTTATGGCAAACATTTTAAGATATCTTGTTACTAAGTAACCACATCATCCACAACCAACCCTCTTTATCTTGAATCTGAACAGGGAGCCGTTAGGAGTTTGATGGTTCATCATCACGATTAAAGCATTCACTGACTGCAACATTTAAATTAATAGACCAGTTTCCTTTAATGGTGAACTGGATGAACTGACCAGTATAACACAAACTGGTCAGTTATTTTATCACTTTGTCTATCTCCCTGTCTTTTTCAGTATTTTATCCGTCAATGCAGCTAAATCTTTTAATATTTGCATTTTTTTTTCTTTACAATCTGTTTTTAAATCAGTTCAACATTCACTGACACAAACAGGATGAAGGCTGTCGGTTAAGTTACCTGATGGTTGAACTCATCTTCATGCAGCTGATGAGTGAAGGTGAACTTTAACTCCAGCTTCCATGAAAAAAATAAAGACAATATATCCATGTATATCTGACAGCAGGAGGATTTCTAAAGTTGTTGATCCAAACACAGTCTGAACTCTCTGTGTAAAACTAAATATGACTTACAGGAAAATCTGATACCAGAGTAGCTCTGAACTTTGGAATAAATTGAAGTCAATCATTAATAGACAGTAATAATCCACATCAGGTAGATCACAAGGCTCCAATGACCTTTGATTTATATGATGTGTTGTACAATATGGGACAAATAAATGATCCTTTATCTTTTAATACATTTAGAAAACATTTTTACACATGCTCAGATTCACAGTTATGTTTGTCTACAATTATCAGATTAGAAATAGCATAGTGGCATTATATATGACAGCGTTTATATAATATAATATATGTCTACAGTGTATATCTAGAGTTCGCTGGTGAGACACATAACATCTTCAGCATCAGCACATCAGCAGCTCACTCTGCTACTAGACCACCACAGAACAGTGCGTCTCTTCAAAAGTTGCTGCCTCCTTCAAAGAGCTAAGAGACACTGAGGAACCAGAGGCCTGTATCACAAAGCTGGATTAACATGCCTGGGATCTGTTTTAGTGATCCAGCTTCACTTACCAAGACATCCACAATCCCGATAAGCTGTCTCACAAAGCTGTTATCATCTTGCTCACATAAAAGGGGCTGGTTTGCTGCATCCGACCAACCAACCCATGATGCAAAAGGGACCTTCTGCTGCTGTCATCAGATTCAGTGATGTCTTCATCAGGGTCTTTATCCTTCCCTGGTGTGTCCAAAAGTTTGGAGGACAAAGTTTACACATCATTAACTGTCTTTGAGGAGAAATAATCAAACACCAAGTCAATTTCTTCTTCTCTGTATTTTCACCTGTCGGTCCAGGTGTGCTCTGACTAACAGGACTTCAGCCTGCTGACCTACACTGAGCTGCTCTGTTTCCTCTGAAAGAACAAGTCTTTAATTCGAGTTCAAACTGAGGCAGTAACTGCAACAGCGAGAAATGTTTTTCCATGCTAACGAAGCCTAATTAGCTAATTAAGATACGTTAGCATGCTAGCTAAATTAGCAAAGTTAGCATGCTAACCAAATTAGCTAACTTAGCTATGTTAGCATAACGACGTAACGACCTTAAAGGAGGACTCCGCTAATCATGTCTATGAAAAGCTGTTTAAGAACAGTTTCCCGTGCAAACAGAGAAAAAACACTTTTAAAGGAATTCAGAGTGAGAGTTCTTACCTGAACTCCGGTGAATATTTGCTACAGGTGCTGCAGGAAGACGGAAGTTTGTTTCAAAACTCAGACTGGTGATTTTACAGCATTTAGTTAGCAGCACAACTTCCTTCCTTCCTTCCTGATTTTCCATTTTCCTACAAAATGTCGAGCTGTAGCCACTTCTAACAACTTTACACAACACGCTGTCACTCCAAATGACGGACACCACTGAGAGCCAATGATAACTGGGGGCCACATTGAAGCACCAATCAGGTTATAGGGGGAGGGAGCCTCCCTGTATCGTCAGTTTCAGTCTAAAAGTAGAAAACATGACGTTGACTTGCTGTAAAATGTCTCCTGTTGATTCACCACCATCACGATCGCACAGCTGATCGATGGACGAGCCGACTTCCGGTCCTCTATGGTCGACAATAAAAGATGAAGTGGAGAGAAATGAACGGATCTGTAGATACTGAGGAGACAGAACTTCTCAACTCTCCGACAAAGAAGTTGGATGCTACTGTCTCATCCTGATCACACCTCCATTCACACTTTGATAGGGAAATCACATGAGAGAATATTCTCATTCACTTCGACACTTTCCTTCTCCTTATTTGTTCTAAAAATGAACCAAGAAAGAGAAGAAAAAAGAAAAACCTCAAAGCTGAGCCACTCGGTCTTACTTAATGCCAACCTTCACTAAAGACGAGCTAAAACTGCGGGATTCATTTAGATCCCGTTGTGTAATTCTTTATACTTGTCTGTGTGGTTTAAATGTAAATAGTTCAAAGTTTATGAATGATTTACATTCAATTAGAGATTAAACATTTTTTCAAACTGTGTTGGATTTTTGGGTTTCTGTACTACTATCATTTATTATTTGTGGCATTAAGCTCCAAGTTTGGTAAATATATAAATAAAGCATTATCTTCTGATCTGAAATACGTTGTATCTGGCCTCGTAAAAAGAGCCGATCTCTGAATGTGCTCCTGCTGCTGGCTCTCTCTCAGCTGATCCCAGCTGATCCGCTCCGAGGCTGACAACCAAACGTACTTCATGTAAGTCAAGCGATGAAATGAATCCATCCTCTCATCTGAACTTGATGATGAAAATAAACGAGTCACATTTGATTTTAGTTCAATTTAAGCCCACTTATTTGTCTAATAACAGCTGATTTGTGTTTTACTTAATTCCTGTCGTTCATTCGCGAAATGAGTCCTGTGTCTTTGTGCGCATGCGCTAATCCATTTGAATCGAACGCTCGAGTGTGACGCGTGGGAGAGCGATTAAAGACAGGAATTGCCTTTGATCTCCAGTGACGTCACACAGTCTCGGTGTGGAGTTATTATACAGTTGTTGATGTTGTTAGGTAAACCACTCCAACCACTCAGAGACAAGAACAGCCTCAATAGAAAACAAAGTTAGAAGAAGGTTCCAGGAACAATCTGCAATGGAGCAGAACAGGATCAACATGAGCATGAAGATCACCCACGAGGCTGTTCTGCCCATCGTCAGAAAACATTTTGGCCGACTGTCTGCAGGTGAGTGGCGCTTGATGGCTGCAGGAATTTTGGAGCCAGAAACAACATCTGTACTGGCTGACCTTTGCACTGAACTGGTCCAGTTTCTCTGTACTGTTACCATCAAAGTCCTCAGACCCCTAATTGAGGACAGTTTCCAGAAGAGAGAACCTGATGCTGAATTCAACGCCTCTTTGGGAAATATACAAACAGGTGCAGGAGAAATACTTTACCAGAGCTTTGCTTTGGAATTAAACGCCCCACACAGGAAATGTAAGCGTGCCGAGCAGCTAACAGAGCTGATTGATACAGAGGTTTTAGAAAAGGTGAACTCCGTTCTATCTGAGGCCATCAAACGCCCTGTTTGGCCATCAGAGCCAGTTTGTTTGACCAGAGGCTCTGTTTCCAACATCCGAACTCTCCATCATATGGTGTATCATGTCAGCAGATGTCTTCAAAAATGTTTGAAGAAAGTCAGCTCCCGCTGCCTGGGATGGTGTTGGAAGCCAACAAGCATGGATTCTGCCCCATGGAGGGCCTCTGCGTCTACATCAAGGATGGTTGAAACAGTGAAACCAGAGGACTGCGAGACTCCTCTGAGCCTTAAAGCCAACATCTCTGTCTCCTCAGCCAGTAAAGCTGTGACTGACATCGTTGTCAAATGGTCCAGCGGGTCAGACGTGGCAGCAAAGGGAGAAGACTCCGCCCTGTCTCACGCCTCTGTGGAGGCTCAGGACGCAGCGTCACACATTGTGAAAGGAATAATAGCAGATCCCCATTACAATGGCTCAGAATGTGCCGCTGAAGGCAGCCAGAGAAACGTCCCACCCCAGCCTCACTTTAATGTGCGGACAATTCTCCCCAAGGTCAGAGAGTTTTTCACTTCACAGCCCAGCACTTCAGACCACATTCATTACAAAGAGAGAGTTTTAGACTCTGTCTTACCTGAAGTCATCAGGACGGAGGAAGGAAGACTACAGCTTTCTCCTGAGGTTCTGTACGCCATGACGGAGGACACAGTGGAACAGTTCCTGCAGAAGATTCTCCTCTGGATGCCCAGAGAAAATAATTACAGTGACAGTGAAGTGTCTGCTGCTCTCACTGACATCGAGGAAGTGATCACAGACATGCTGCACACGGCAGAGGAAGGTCAAATCAGAGCCAGCAAGAGGACTTCTTCACGTTCAGGTCAGACACTGTCTTCCTTTGAGGCTGCAGCATCTGGACCGAGCAGAAGAAGAAAAGGCTTTGGACACGTTGACAGTCATGGGTTGATACTGCACAAGTTGGCTCAAAGACGATCTGTTAACGAGTGTTCTGACAGCCTTCCTCCATCATCTTTTTACCCCAGTGCAGCATCAGCCACGCCTGTGAAGCCGTCATCAGAGTCCACTGAGAGCTCCTTTCATGTCTCCAATGAGATGAGCAGGAACATCATAACTTCTCTTGTCCTGAGGCTCCTCACTAAACTCCCCAACACAACTGGAGGCTCCCCGCAGGCATTAGAAACGGACACCATCATCCAGCGTCTGTCAGCCCTCGCGCAGGAAGACGTGAAGGTCCGTGGCTCTATTTTCAGGAAGAAGAAGGACACCATGAAAGAGCTGAACCAGACCATTATTAAGGAGCTTTTCAAGGAGTTTGGCTCTGCAGAGAAACTTCTGGAGGCTGCAACAGCATCACAAGACTCATCTTTTGATGACGCTCTGGTCAAACATCTCCTGAAGGCCCTCCTCAATCCGCCCAAGAAGAAGAAGTCCAAAGTGGCCCAGTTTTTCTCAGCCATGAGGAAGACTTTATTCAGACCAACAGCCTGACTGGACTCCCAGCCCCAGTCTTTGCTGTGAAGGGTACTACCAGTGTGCTGGCGTAGGGTTTACTCCGGGTGCTCCGGTTTCCCCAATCTTTGATTATTAAAAAAACAACAACGACAAAAACCCAGAGGAGGAGTTTGTTTTTAATCGCTGAAAGGTCGGTCAGAAGGAGAAGAATTATTTGGGCCAAACGATGCCTCTTGTGCTGTTGAATCTGACTCTTACTTTGAACCTGGTTTGATAATGTAAAATGTATAATGTATAATCATTCCAATGTAAAATTAAAATAAAATACAAATAATAATAATAATAAAAACAGTCAAAGACATTTAGTTTTCAAGCCATTAAAGGTGTAAATATTACACACGTTGATCACTATGAAAAAAAAAGTAATCTTTATATCATTACAACAAGATGATGCACAAACCTTCACACACAGGAAGGACGAGCACAAAGTTTCTATTCATGTGTCTGAGAAGAAAAAATTGCTGCCATATATCTTCTTGTGATGCCATTAAAAATCAAACTACACAATAAGTTGAAGAGAAATCTGACAGAGCTCAAACATGATTGACTCAGCAGGGCATTTACTTTATCACTACTGTGTACTCAGATCTGAGGAAGAGAAAATGTCCTTTGTGGTTTCAGATCTGTTTGACTCAAACATCTATTTTGGCTGATGCCAAACTAACTTTGGCTCTCTATGACAAAACAGGTTGTCTTCATGTCAAGGGAAGTTCAGTAAGTAAGTTTCAGAACCTGGTAAGATTCAGGTTCCACTGAGATTTGAACTCGGATCGCTGGATTCAGAGTCCAGAGTGCTAACCATTACACCATGGAACCAGGTAGGTGTGCAACCATATAGATGTGAACGGAATTGTAGTCTTTGAAAAGTGTTGACTAAAATACCTTTGTCCCCAAACACACCTCACAGCAGGAGAGGTGGAAGAAAAGTGGTTTTTGTCAGAAGTGGGATTTCACAGCTACCAAAGTCGTGCGAACCAACTAGCAGACAATTGGTCACCTACCAAGATAAAAATATATATAATCACGCTGTGCACGTGCAAATGAAGATCATTATATGCATCATAATCATGGACCAGCAAAGATGGTGACAGATAGAACATCATGTTATGTCAGCACCACAAAAGTAGTACAAAGCATCTAATCTTTACTGTCTTGTAAACAGGAGATCCTGGGTTCAAATCCCAGCAGTGCCTTGAGCTGAATGTTAAATGTTATAGATATAACAGACACAGCTTTAGTTAATAATGAGAATTTGGTGGTTTCAACCTCAAATCCTTGAACACTGTCTGGTTAATATGTTTCGGTGATATTAGACTTCTATGGACCGTTTTTGCAGAATCAACAACTAATAACTCCACAATGAGACTGTGTGACGTCACTGGAGATCAAAGGCATTTCCTGCCTTTCATTGATGCCCCACGCGACACAGATGGATACGTCACACTCTCACGTTCGCTTCAAATGAATGAGTGCATGCAGTTTCTGTAGTGTAGTGACCATCATGACTCTTAACAAAGTTTGTCTCCTGTTGAAAAGGGTCAATCACCACATTTCAATCTGCTCAACAGCAGGGTACAACTCAGACAGACTAAAGCCAGCTGAACACCGACGATTCAAACCCACGCGTGCAGAGCACAATGGATTAGCAGTCCATCGCCTTCACCACTCGGCCACCTCGTCATGAACCCAAGGGTACATGTGATGGCAAAAAAACATCCATTGGGAAGAAGCTGCAGCAGCTGAACAGGGACTTGAACCCTGGATACTCAGATTAAAAGTCTGATGCTCTTCAATAAGAGCTGACTTCATTTTCCAAGCTGCCCCCTCGTGGTCATTTGATACACTGCAGGTGGAAATCTCAGTACCTTTTAACCACCACAGCCGCTTTGACAGAAAGTGGATGTGGTGGTTAAAAATTACACAAAACTCCAGAGGACATTGCAACCTGAGCAGAGTGGCGCAGTGGAAGCGTGCTGGGCCCATAACCCAGAGGTCGATGGATCGATAGATCAGTGGTAGACGTTCATCAAAATAACAGGACATGCTCGTGGTAGGTCCATTGCTGTAAAGTAAATTCCCATACCGGGAGTCGAACCCCGGCTGCCTGGGTGAAAACCAGGAATCCTGACCGCTAGACCATATGGGACTCCGAAGTGCTCAATTTAGGCTCCAGTCTCTTTGGAGATGTAGGTTCGAATCCCACCACTGCCAGTTGCCCCAGCTGTGCGGTACGCTCGACCACTGAGTTACATCCCCTGCATGGTGTGGTAGCTTTAGCAACTTTAGCTAACCAGATGGCTTCTGAGCTCCTGTGACAGCTAAAACACTTTAACGGTTAAGGAGTTAAAACACAGCAAAACATACTGAATGATAAAAATGAAGATTTGAAGAAGGAACTGAGCTATTTCAGCTGGATGCCCCTGTTAATGCTGGATGTTCTGTTCACCATCCACTTCTCCAAAGTCCCACAGTGGAGGCTTCAAATTCACATCTCTCACAGTGTTATCATGACAAGAGAAAGAATATTTGGACAGACTAAGGTGAGCTGAACACAGATGAAGAAGGGATTCTAACCCACGCGTGCAGAGCACAATGGATTAGCAGTCCATCGCCTTAACCACTCGGCCACCTCGTCATGTTTGTTGTCAAAAAGATGTGGTCTGAATGTTAGACTGATCAGTGGTTCTGCCTTGAGTGGCCTTTTGCACAGGAAGGTCAGAGAGTGTGCTGTGTCTTTTTAACACACAAACAAAGAAATGCATACTTGTGGATTCAAAAGATTATATCAGGGTCTGACCTTTTCCTGTTCCATCAGTAACCATCAAAGGAGATGCTGATTCTGTGATGTCACAAAGGTTCTAATGACATCACAGAGATCAAAGGCTCCTCCCATTTTTTTTTTGTGCCCCAGTGGCCTAATGGATAAGGCAATGGCCTCCTAAGCCAGGGATTGTGGGTTTTAGTCCCATCTGGGGTGGTTTACAGCAGAGTGGCGCAGCGGAACTGCTGTAAGGTGTATTTTGGGGACAAATGTATTTTATATTTTGTGCTCTCCATGTATGAGTCCTTTCTATCCACAACATCTAACATTAGGAGCAAGGCACTGCTGGGATTTGAACCCAGGATCTCATTATTTACACACAGCACATTCAGGACATTAATGTGACAGTTTATTTTATGCTAAAGAAAATATTTGTCACAGTGGACTTGGCTCATCATATTTTGCTGACTAACTGGTATTGGAATGGTAAGCTCCTTATTTTGGCCTTCTCTTGTTGCCGTATCTCCAAAGAGCTAAAGTCATGCATAGAAAATTAATCTTAATGACCTGACAACAACTTTGAATGCAGATACAACACATTGATATATGGACCTGAAGTCAGACGTTTAGGATTACTCTACCTTGAATAGCAGGCTGCAACATGGACAGCTGAACACAGAAGACAATGAGATGTGAACCCACACACAGGATACAGTAGATTAGCAGTCCATCACCTTAAACACTCTGCCACCTCAGCATGCAGCGACCTGGACTGTGTGTGAATAGGCGGATAGTTAACTGCTCACATTAATGTATCTATCAGCAATGAAGGAGAGAGTCGTCGGCCACCTCGTCATGTTTGTTGTCAATTTGTTGTCTGAATGTTAGACTGAGCAGCGGTTCTGCTTTGAGTGGCCTTTTGTTTTGATGAACGTCTACCACTGATCTACATCCTCTTTGGACCTTTACCTAACCACAGAGGTCGGTGAGCTGTTGTAGCAGGTGAAGAGAGAAACTGTCTGATGAATCCTTCTCTCTGCTCTGAGTTGGTAGGTGAGCATCTGTTTTGGGTGTTATTCTTAATCACTATCACACTGAATCAGATGGCAGAGGTTCCACTGAGATTTGAACTCAGATGACTGGATTCAAAGTCCACAGTGCTCACCATAAGATCATAAGATTTGTGCTTTATCTGTCACAGAACATCCAGCAGAAATGGAGCCATCCAGCCAAAATAGTTCAGTTGGGAGAGCGTTAGACTGAAGATCTAAAGGTCCCTGGTTCAATCCCGGGTTTCGGCATCAAAGGTGGTACCTGAGTGAGGTTAAAGCTCAGGTTTTTTTTTTACCTACATTTCCAATATTCTCCCTCCTCTTTCAACCACAGCATGAAATATTGTGAGGGTGGATGCGTCACGCTGACTGGTTGTGTGTCCAAAAGGCTGTCAAAGACGTGTGGAAGATCGCAGGATTTTTTCAGATGTTTTAATGTAGGACTCTACAGCCATTTTCCAATCATTAAAATCAAAATGTATTCTTTAATTAAATGTTCCTAAACTTCTATTAAAGGCAGCATTATTGCAGCAGTCAGCACTCTATGGTGGAGGTCATGAGAAAAAAGTGGGAGGAGGCTTTGATCTCTGTGATGTCATGAGAACCTTTGTGACATCACAGAATCAGCATCTCCTTTGATGGTTACTGATGGAACAGGAAAAGGTCAGATCCTGATATAATCTTGTGAATCCACAAGTATGCCTTTCTTTGTTTGTGTACCAACAGCCTGAGCTCTGGTTCTGACTTTGTTTTGATGAACCTCATTATTTACACACAGCACATTCAGGACATTAATATGACAGTTTATTATATGCTAAAGAAACCTTGTTCAGACTCATGATGGTCAGCCACGTATGTTGGGGGTATTTTCAGATCCAAAATACATCCCTGTACATCAGAGTGGTGCTGTGGCTTAGTTGGTCAAAGCGCCTGTCTAGTAAACAGGAGATCCTGGGTTCAGTGTCTCATTGATAAAGTTTAAGGTTGTTGAGTTAAATTCATATAAGTTTCATTAAAAGGACACAGCACTCTCTCTGACCAGTCACTTAACTGCACAGTCTTCATGTCTCCCAGCAGCTCCTTGTTGCTAAAGTCAGATGTTGTAGAAAAAAAGTACTTCTGGGTTTTCATCAGCTGTAGGTTACAACAATCAACATTATAGATATGACAGACAGAGTTCTCAATGTTTTCCTGTTAATCAGTGCTGCTGAAAATCTCATGTTGTGTGTATAAATAGCAGAGGATGGTTTCGATCCATCGACCTCTGGGTTATGGGCCCAGCACGTTCATCCTCCTCCTGGTCTATAGACCAGTTGGGCACCATTGGCATGAGATCTACAGGATCTCAAGTTAAATTGTAGACACACAGTTAAACTGCAATGGCAGGGTTAGTCAACTGCTTAGAAGGCAGCTATGCTCACCACTATACCACCATTGCATGCAAAATGGTGAGCATCCACTCTGAATGGACGTGAAATGGTACCGTTTGTTTGCGCTGTAAAAATTCTTATTTGTGCTGCTGCGGTTTTATCGGTGTTAGACATTTTAATTTCTGGTGATGAAGTCACACAGCCCCCCATGTTCTCCGAATGGACCCAAAGTGCAGTTGTCACCAAATTTATCAAACAGTAATGTCAGATGTCAGTAATGTAAGATGCCTTTGTGCAAAATTACTGCCCGTAATAGGACAAATTTTCATAGTATGCTGAAGATCCCTCACCGTAAGTATCCACTAAGTCATGACATAGCTCACTTGGGAGAGTTTTAGACTGAAGATGGAAAGGCTCCTTGTGTTTGGCATCAGAGGTGGTCCCTCATTTCAAAATCATTTCAAAATAAAAGCCGGTTTAGATTATTTTATTTGTACCTTTAGCTCAGATGTAGCAAAGCACAACAATGCTGTCAATAAGGATCTTTCCCATTTGGGTTACTTGAAGTGATGGTGGCCACTGATGCGCATCCAACCTCACAATATTTCATGGTGTGGTTGAAAGAGGAGGGAGAACATTGGAAATGTAGGTCAAAGAAACCTGAGCTTGAACCTCACTCATACCACTTCCAATGCCGAAACCCGGGATTGAAGCAGGGACCTTTAGATCTTCAGTCTAACGCTCTCCCAACTGAGCTATTTCGGCTGGCTGAGCCCACTGATGCTGGATGTTCTGTTCACCTTCCACTTCTCCAAAGTCCCACAGTGAAGGCTTCAAATGCACATCTCTCACAGTGTTATCATGCCAAGAGAAAGAACTGACTGATTCTGACAATGGGACATCACCATGGCCCAGTGACCACGTGGCCTAATGGACAAGGTGTCTGACTTCGGATCAGAAGACTGAAGGTTCGAGTCTTTGTGGTTGGGAAGTTATGTATTACAGGTTATACCATATTTAATGGCTCTGGTGAAACCAAAGTGGAGGAAAGGGGCAGTGCAACTGCTGTAACATCAACATGTAGTGGCAGTGATCAGCAAGTTGATGAATGTAGATGGTGCTGAAAGGAGCACATCATCTGCAAAATCCTCCAGATACTGACCTGGAACCCCTCCTCTTCACGGCTCTCAAAATTATTTTAATAAGAGTTTGGTCTAGACCTGCTCTATATGTACTTGACGTAACTTCATTATGATGTTTTGACGTGAGTTTAAAAAAAGAGGCCAAAACATTTGGAGTTTGCCTTTAAGTGGACTTCAATGGCTGCTGTTTTGTCATCACATGTACACTTGTGTTCACTTTGGTAATTTGGTAGGATGACTACACAGGATAAATTGCTCCAAGCTGAGTGGATAATTGAGAGATCAGGGTGTTGCACAAGATAAAGACTTCCCATGCTTCATTGTCAACGCTGAAGATCACCTGTAAGGAGAGTGGAGCAGTGGAAGAGCGCTGGGCCCAAAACCCAGAGGTGGATGATGGAAACCATCCTCTGCTCAGGCAGTGATCAAATAATAAACAATGTTCTACGAAAAGGGCAATCACCAAATTTCCATCTGCTCAACACAGCCACAACAACTAGTTCACTTGTTTTTTTATCCTTTCATTTTCCCTCAGCAGACCTTCTTCTGCTGTGTTGCCGTTATTTTGGCTTCCATGTGCGATCTTCATCCTCTTTGGCATGATGTTTGTGTTTGTCAGTGTGTTTCGCTGTAGTTCTCCTGTGCATGTACTGTGATGTGACTCTGTCTGCCAGCTGGTATTTACATGGAATTATGGGGAGCCAATGACATCACAGTCACTTCAAAGGCAACTGAATCATTTCAAAGGCGATGGAATCTTGTCCCAGTAATGTCTTATAGAGCAGAAGACAGAGTTTTGTTTTTTAATTATGTATTATATTATCTTCTACCCACGTTACCAGGCATTGTTTCTTAAGTTAAAGCCGAAATGAGAGATAAAAAGATATTTAGTAAACTTCAAATTGTTTATTCCCTTCACCTTTAATACACCTCTGACCAACCACAAAGGGACTCCAACCCACAGCCTTCTGATCCAAAGGCAGACTACTCATCCTTTAGGCCACGTGGTCTCTGAGTGTGACTGACTTTAATGTCCTGTTGTCAGTTTATCGTCTGTTCCATCGTCTCTACCAGCACTTGACTGGATCCATCTTGATCACTGAGCTACATCCCCTGCATGGTGTGGCAGCTTTAGCTTCTGAGATCCTGCGACAGGTAAAACTTTTGAGTGCATAAATAACCAATAAAAGTGTTTTTGTCTTGTATGATAAATGCAATGTGCATTTGTGCTCCTTAGTTTTGGGGTTTGCTTCTCACTCTGGGTGCCATGAATTTTTCTCCCCTCATGGATTGTTGGACTTACAAAGGAAATGATCAATCTGCAGTCTTTGCTCTGATCATTGTAACTTTGTGTTATTGTTGTATCTGCTAAGTTAAGCAGCACTTCTAATGACCACCAGGGGCAGTTCCACTGGTTGAAAAAAGACTTCAGGCTGCATTGAAGTATATGGAGAGAACAACATGAAGTTCTGAGATGCTGCTTATGGCCAGTATGGGGATTGAACCCATGACCTTGGCGTTATTAGCACCACGCTCTAACCAGCTGAGCTAACCGGCCTGTGTGACAGTATTTTTTTTGGCTTATTTTCACAAATCAATCTTAAATAATTACATAGCCTATCGTAGCTCAAAGCTTTTGATCCAGTGAGACATTTATAAGCAGTTAAAGCACATTGAACAGAACCTGTTGAAGTCAGAGAAGCCTTCCTGAATTCATGTTGTCTAACTTACTGACACTTGAATAGTGGAACTGCAGACAGTGGACACATCATATGAAGGGCTCCTCTGGGATTTACACACAGAACCTCTTGCACCCAAAGTCAGAATCATACCCCTCGATCAGGGGTCTGCAACCTTTATTTATTTAACCTTTATTGCCATTATTTAGGAGGAGTCTTTGATCTCTGTGATGGTGGTGACCCCCAAACAGGACACAACCCATTTCCACCAAATTAAAACCCGCTCAGAGCCACAAAACTTATTTGGCCACCTAATTGAAGTGAGGTGCCATATTCCATCCTAAACAGGAAACGTTATAGCTGTGTGCTGTACCTGTGCTGCTTTGTTCTGAAAGTCCGATCTCACGCTCCTGTCTGCAGAAGTCTGAGATCATAACAGTGAAAACGTAACGTTCTCCCCCAACCTATCAATGATCTGGAGATCTTCATGTCTCCTTCTGGTCCAGCTTCAACTTTGGTTGAGGAGGTGAAACCAAGCAAAGATCCAGATAGCAGATACCAGGTCCATCCACAGCTAATGATCAGCTGAAAGCTAAAGGAAACAGTCAAAGCTCCATACACAATAACAGTCCTGCTTCTGTTTACCAAAAGGCTCCAAAGCCCACCGAGGGACCTGCTGTGTTTAGTTCACTTGTTGCCGTATCTCCAAAAAGCTAAAGTCTTGTGGAGAATGTGGGCATCGATCCCACTACCTCTCACATGCTAAGCTAGCGCTCTACCATTTGAGACTCATGGTTTCATTATTTCATAGATCAGTGTCACCTATCACTATCGTCTATAATGTGAACCAGCTTTTTTAGTTTTTTGTGTTTTATTTTGTGTATTTCTACTTTTCTTGCGGCTCATGTAGTTGTTGTGGCCGAGTGGTTAAGGCGATGGACTCGAAATCCATTGGGGTTTCCCCGCGCAGGTTCAAATCCTGTCAACAACGGTTAGTTGTTTTCATGGACCAAGTTTCCCACTTAGAGAGCTACAGAGCATGTGAGAGAATGTCTGTAATTGGCACGGCATTAAAATATGGGAGAGCTGAGTGATGTTGTTAGGACTCATCTTAGAGAATCAGAGCACTAACTGGTGCTCAGTTTTCATTATCAAGGTCGATGATAGCGACACACTTTTAGTTCCACTTTCGGGGGAGAACTGCAACACTGCAACAGTGTTTCTGCAAACAAGGCGAAAGAGGAAGCCTGACAAAAAATTTCAGATCATGGAAATTGATATAGACGATATAATGTATCATATAACTTGAGTTATAAGTTCAGGAAGTTGTGCATTCACCACTCGAGAGTTTTTCAGATGTGCAGTCAGTCTTCCTGGAATTCAGATATTTTTTTAAAAAGGTGGCTTATATGTGAAAACATTTTACCTCACTATCATATGAAGAAATATCACAAACCAGATGTGGAGATCAGATGAACTTCTCAATGTGATGATCAGAGAGCCTTTAGATTTCATCATCATATGATAGAAACATGTTGGTTTTTTTATGAATATATTTGAATTAGTAAATGGCAGAGAGGCCTTCAGGAAACAGAGAGAGAGAGAGAGATGACCTGCAGGATCAACCCCTAGCTGGTTGTTCAATGAGTCAAGTTGAAATAATTAATTGAATTTCATCTGAACTCTACTGCTGTCAGAAGCCTGAGTAGCTCAGTCGGTAGAGCAACAGACTTTTAATCTGAGGGTCCAGTGTTCAAGTCCCTATCACAGCAGTGATAGGTGATACTGATCTATGAAATAATGAAACCACGAGTCTTTCATTTTCAAGGCCCATTTGTGGGCCGTTGTGGCTCGTTGGTCTAGGGGTATGATTCTCGCTTAGGGTGCGAGAGGTCCCGGGTTCAAATCCCGGACGAGCCCATCTGTTGTCTTTCATTCAATACTCCGATAACATACTATAATTACTCTGCTGCTTTTTTCTGAAAGTCCTATGTCAGTATCCTTCTGGATGTGCTTTTGTGATGTGTCAGAGCTCTTTCTTCCATTCTATCCTCCAAATGTTTGGACACAGTTTTGTCATTCCATGTGACTCTGTGGTGCAATGGTAGCGCATCTGACTCCAGATCAGAAGGTTGCATGTTCAACTCACGTCAGGGTCAGATCATCTGTTCATTTGCGCTACATGGCTCGTTGGTCTAAGGGTATGATTCTCGCTTAGGGTGCGAGAGGTCCCGGGTTCAAATCCCGGACGAGCCCAGTTGTACTCAGACAGTTGTACTGCCCCTTTCCTTTACTTTCACCAGAGCCATTAAACTAAAAGTGTGGTGCGCGTGGTACTTACATGACAGTAACCTGCAGAGTGATGCCGAGGTTGTGAGTTCAAGCCTCACCTGGAGCAGCTGATTGAGCTTTTGGAAGAAAGTTGGTATCTTGTTGAAGCACCTATGGTACGACAAACTTTGGATAATGAACAGCTAGCTGTTGCTAAAAAGCCGTTAGCAGAGGATGGCTTCGATCCATCGACCTCTGGGTTATGGGCCCAGCACGCTTCCGCTGCGCCACTCTGCTCATAGCTAGTTGAGCTGCAGCATATAAACTCGAATCCCATCACTGCGGAATCTTCGGAGGAATGTCATTCCTTCCTTTCTTCAATCACCAGGACAGCAGATATTATCAGTGATATGGGGGGTGGGGGATAAGGAAGTAGTTTGAAAGTCACAAATGTTACCTTAACTTGAGCACTAACTTGACTGTTGAATTCAGTAAGTGCTACTTGTTGGGGCAGTGCTGACTGACAAAGACAACAACATCTTCTTAGAATACAATACTGATCATTTCAATTATGAAACACAGACGACTTCCTTTTGTACAAGTGCTTCTCTTTGCAGTTGTCCTCTTTGCGTATAAGGCTCGAACTCATGACCTTCAGATTATGAGACTGACGTGCTGCCTACTGCACCAAATGTTTCAAGTGACCCAAATAGGAAAGTTCCTTATTGACAGCATTGTTGCGCTTTGCTACATCTGAGCTAAAGATACAAATAAACTAATATAAATGGGCTTTTATTTTGAAATGCTTGTGTGGTGCGACTGCTCTTGTTCTTTCTGTAGCTTAAAGCGTTAACGAGTTGAAACGCAGCAAAACATATTAAATGATAAAAGTATAAATACAAATACAGTAAAAAATTGGATGGTCCATGGTGTAATCGTTAGCACTCTAAATCTGTCACTCATAACAGTTTTAGATTTAATTAAACAATTCAAGATTGTTGTGTGTGTGTTGTGGATGAAAAATCTGCATAAAATGGGAATATGATTGCTTGACAATCAAGGGTTAGGACTGAAAACTCTAAAGCCTGAGGGTTCTTGTGGTGAAGAGAAAAGACAATTGTAGAGTTCTTACCTGAGTTCTGGTGAATATTTATTACAGGTGCTGCAGGAAGACGCCAGTGAAAGCCAGTGAAAGACGATACCAACACCAGGTGGGCTGAAATGAGAAACATCACAGTCAACCAGAGTTCATGCTTGCGTATGAAAACATGCAGGTTTGGCAGGGGGCACCCAGATTTGAACTGGGGACCTCTTGACCTGCAGTCAAATGGCCACGCCGTTGATGTGACATTATGTTACGGCTTCAGCTGGCGTCTTCACTGTGGCAAGTGTCTTGTCAAGATCCTTCAAGTAACACAACCAGACAGCAAACTTCACACTGTCATTCATCTGTCGTTCATAACATAACAGCGGGCATTGTGCACCATGCAGGGAATCTACCTCAGTGGTAGAGTGCATGCTTTGCATGTATGATGCCCCGCGGCCCCTGTCATCTCCAGCGTTGATAATGAAGCATGGGTCTTTATCTTGTGCAACACCCTGATCTCTCAATTATCCACATTGCTTGGAGCAATTTATCCTGTGCAGTCATCCTACCAAATTACCAAAGTGAACACAAGTGTACACAACAACAGTCCTGCTTCTGTTTCCCAAAAGCCTCCAAAGGGAGGGACCTGCTGTGTTTAGTTCACTTGTTGCTGTATCTCCAACAAAGAGCTGAAGTCTTGTGGAGAATGTGGGCATCGATCCCACTACCTCTCACGTGCTAAGCGAGCGCTCTACCATTTGAGCTAATTCTGCAGCCTTCAGCACATTTTCTCTAAACGAACCCAAAGTGGTACCGTGATGCATATACTGATCTTTATTTGCATGTGCACAGTGTGATTATATATAGTGAAAGTATCTCCAGGAGTAAAATGATTAAATCACTACCTCAATCTCAATTGACAATCTCTGTATTATATCAGAGGCCCTTTGTGGTGCATATACTTTCTTTATTAGCATTTGTATCTGTATACACACACACACACACAATCACACACACCACGTTTTCCAGCCCTCATGGTTCTTGGGGAATCCATACATGTGGAAACCCTTCTCGGACTGATTGGAGCATCCAAACGCTGCACTCCTACATTAAAACAAACCACTTTACCAGAGTAAAGTGAACTAATTTTATACATTTTTAACTCAGTTTATACACACTGGATGTCCCATCATGAGACATGAGTTTATCAGCAGCACTGATTAACAGGAAAACATGGAGAATGTTGTCTCTCATATCTATAATACTCATATCTATAACACTGCCAAACATGCAGTGTTTGGCAGGGGGCACACACAGCCCATCACTGCAGATCAGCAGGTCTGACCGAAAACATACTGTAAAGTATAAGGTCCCTGCTTCAAATCCTGGATGAGCCCATCATGTTACGTTGCAATCACAAGTCCCTGACTGCCAGGGTTCTTACTGAGGTTTGTCTTCTGTAAAAAGAGGTCAATCACCACATGTCTTTCTGCTAAACACAGCACCAACCACTAAAACACAGTTTCTCTTCTCCAGATGCTGCAGGAAAAGTTTTTAATACAGGAACTGATGTTTTTCTTCAGTTTGTTTAAGTGATGTGCAGGAACTCCACTGAGAGCGAAGCACTGGTGGGGTTTGAATGCAGGATGTCCTGTGACACAGACCAGGAAAGTTGGCCTAAGATGGAACATCTTAAGTGGAGAATGGCCAACGATACATGAGGGGAGAAAGATGAGCGGCATTAATGACCTGGCAAACCACTTTTGTCATTCAGTAAGACATTTACAATCACTTGGAGCAGATTCAAAAGAACCTGTTCAAGTCAGAGAACTCTTCCTTAACTCTTGTTGCCTGAACACAACATTGAGCAGTCCACTGCAGGAACCTGCTGAGTTCTGACTCCCCCCCTTCAGATGAGATGAGGAAAAAAAGAATATTCATACATAAAGAAGATAGAATGTTCAGGCATATAAAAAAGAACGTTCATGTCCATAAAAAAGGAAAGAATGTCCATAAAAAAGAAAGAATGTTCGGGTATATAAAAGAAGAATGTTAATGTCCATAAAAAAAAGAAAGAATGTTCGTGTCCATCAAAAAAGAAAGAATGTTCGGGTATATAAAACAAGAATGTTGATGTCCATAAAAAAGAATCTTCGCGTACATAAAAAAAGAAAGATTGTTCAGTTATATAAAAGAAGAATGTTCATGTGCATAAAAAAGGAAAGAATGTTTATGTCCATGAGAAAGAAATAATGTTCATGTATATAAAACAAGAATGTTTACGTCCATACAAAAAAGAAAGAATGTTCGGGTACATAAAAAAAAAAGAATGTTCGTGTATATAAAACAAGAATGTTGATGTCCATAAAAAAAAGAAAGAATGTTCGCATACATATAAAAGAATGTTGTTGTACATAAAACGAAAGAATGTTCTTGTATATAAAAAGAAAGAATGTTCACGTACATAAAAAAGACAGAATGTTCAGTTATATAAAAGAAGAATGTTCATGTGCATAAATAATCCTCCTTTGAAGCTGCTTTGAAGAATTTCCAACATCACATGTGATTCAGATGTAAACACAAAGGCTGCCTCACTGTCACCATTCAGAACAGCTGTGAAGATCATTTGATTGATCATTCATTGATTATTAATGATCAGCTCAGAACCAAACAGTGAAAGAGTTCTGCTCTCCAACACTCTGATCCCTCAATTACCGCTCAATATTATCCTGCTTAGTCACTCGTCACTCAGTCTTGTCTAACACTCTGATATTTCACGCTGACTGGTTGTGTGTCCAAAAGGCTTCAAAGACATCTTTCTGCCATTCTCTCCTCCAAACCTTTGGACACAGCATCCAGGTTTCTCATAAGGGTTAGGGTTTGTAAAGTTTGTACTGTGTTTGGAGGAAGAAAATTTCATGATTTGGCAGGAGTCATGACTTTGTGGGATACTTAGGATGAGGTATCTTCAGCATACAATGAACATTAGTCCCTTTACTGGCGGTAACCCTTCAGATTATGAGACTGACGTGCTGCCTGCTGCACCAAACGAGGGCTGGAACCCAGAGAAAGTAAAAGAGTGAGATGGAGGAGAGCTGTCAGTGTTTCAGTATAAACATACATCATACAGAGCTGAAATCAGAAAGTACACAGTCCACAGAAAGTCTGACTTCCTGCCTCCCTCATGTAAAGACAGAACAGTCAGTGAGTGTCCCTCATCTGTCTCTGTGACACAATTATCAATGTTTGGCAACACCAGAGGAAGGTTAGTCTTTTCTCTACATTATTCACAGTAATGGAACTTTCTTGTCTACAAAACACTGACCCTTGTTCAAAGTTGCAGTTTGGCAGGGGACACTCAGAGTCTAATGCTCTACAACTGAGTTACACCCCCCATAAACACACACAGCCCATCACTGTAGATCAACAGATCTGCGCAGGACACCTGGTCAGATACAGGGAGAGTTCACTTCTGTCACTCTGGTTAATGAGACATTAGAGAAACATGCACGTGCTCTCCCCGTCGGGGAATCGAACACAGGTCTTTTCCATGACAAGCGGAGATACTGTCCACTATACTAACGATGACCCCGCATGTCCCTGAGACATGCGTTACCATCAAGGAGCTTTAACTGCTTACACTCTGACTTCATTTTCCAACCAGTGGTCATTAGATAGACTGCAGGTGGAAGTCTCAGTGCTTCTCAGTACTCAGTACTCAGTAGTCTCAATAAAATTTATGGTCCTTAACTTATCAGATACAATAATAACACAAAGTTACAATGATCAGTCCAGTCAGACATTTCTGTGTCTTTCTGTGCATGCGCTCATCCATTTGAAGCGAACGTGACTTCAACAGGTTCTGTTCAATGTGCTCTAACTGCTAATAAATGTCTCACTGGATCAAAAGCTTTGAGCAACGATAGTAGATGTAATTATTTAAATCTGATTTGTAAAAATAAGCCAAAAAAAAAAAAAAAAAAAAAAAAAAAAAAAAAAAAGCACATTCCCACAGGCCGGTTAGCTCAGCTGGTTAGAGCGTGGTGCTAATAACGCCAAGGTCATGGGTTCAATCCCCATACTGGCCACAAGCAGCACCTCAGAACTTGGTGTTGTGTTCTCTCCATATGCTTGAATGCAGTCTGAAGTCTTTTTCCAACCAGTGGAACTGCCCCCTGGTGGTCATTCGAAGTGCAGCTTAACTGATCAGATATCAGAGTCTGGGGTTCATAACCCAAAGATAAAGTTAAATTAATCATATCCAGAATGAAGAGCTCAATTAGAATAACATTTATTTTAAACATATTGATAAAACAGTTTGATAAATTTGGTGACAACTGCACTTTGGGTCCATTCGGAGAACATGGGGGGCTGTGTGACTTCATCACCAGAAATTAAAACCATTTCGCGTCCATTCGGAGTGGATGCTCACCATTTTACGTGCAATGGTGGTGTAGTGATGAGCATAGCTGCCTTCCAAGCAGTTGACCCGGGTTCGATTCCCGGCCATTGCAGTGTGTCTACTGTGTGTCTATAATTTAACTTGAGATTGTGTAGATCTCGTGCCAAAATCCTCCAGCTGTACATCTGTTACTCCAATCTCTCCAATCTGCCTTTCACTGTCTGACTGTGTGATAAATGAGGTGTGCGTAATTTTTAATGGCATACAAGTCCTGGTGCTGATGGCTCATTGGGGTAGGGGTGTGATTCTTGCTTAGGGTGTGAGAGGTGCTGGGTTCAAATTTCAGATAAGTTCATCTGTGTCCTCACAGTGATCATGGCTGCTGATGTGTCTGCTGGTGGGTGTGTTGATCAGTATGTGGGGAGTGTTCATTAGCCAATCAATGACCAGTGTCAGCTGGAACATGTCACACGCTGTTATGACTCTTACCAAAGTTTGTCTTCTGTGAGAAGCTGTCAGTCACCAAATTTCCATCTGCTAAACACAGCACCAACCACTAAATTACTGTTCCTCTTATCCAGATACTGCAGGTAAAAGCTGTAATACAGGAAGTGATGGTTTTCATCAGTTTGCTTCAGTGATGATGCAGGATGACCTTCCTCAAAGGTTTGAAGTGATGTGTGAGTCTGAAGAGCTGCTGCCTTTGATACCTTTGATGGCTTCTTTGGTCACATTTGCTCCCTTTGTGTCTGACAGAGATCCTGAACCTTCCCATTGCTGGATGTACTCCTGTGATGTGTGTTGGCCAATTCATTTCAAATGTTTCTAAATCTGTCAGGTCATTTCACATCTGTGTTCTTTGATCTTATGGTTAGCACTGTGGACTTTGAATCCAGTCATCTGAGTTCAAATCTCAGTGGAACCTCTGCCATCTGATTCAGTGTGATAGTGATTCAGAATAACACCCAAAACAGATGCTCACTGACCTCTGTGGTTAGGTAAAGGTCCAAAGAGGATGTAGATCAGTGGTAGACGTTCATCAAAACAAAAGGCCACTCAAAGCAGAACCGCTGCTCAGTCTAACATTCAGACAACAAACATGACGAGGTGGCCGACGACTCTCTCCTTCATTGCTGATAGATACATTAAAACATACTGTGAAGTATGAATCACAGCACTGCTGGGGTTTGAATGCGTAGGGTGCGAGAGGTCAACACTTGTGCTCCTCACAGTTGTGTGATGGTGTGAACAGTGTGAACATTTTCCAGCCCTCATGGTTCTTGGGGAATCCATACATGTGGAAACCCTTCTCGGATTGATTGGAGCATTCAAACGTTGCACAGCCAACCATGGTATGATACTGATCAACAAAATGTTAGTTGTTACCAATGAACCATGACACAACTGAACATCATCTGTTTTTTTTTGTTTTTTTTAATTTTGGTCTTTTAAAAGTGTGGGCGGTCAAAAGTCGACCAAAACAACTTTGTCTAGACAGGATGTCTATGTTTAGTTCACTTGTTGTGAACTTGTGGGATCTTCATCCTCTTTGGCATGATGTTTGTGTTTGTCAGTGTGCTTCGCTGTAATTCTCCTGTGCATGTACTGTGATGTGACTCTGTCTGCCAGCTGGTATTTACATGGAATTATGGGGAGCCAATGACATCACAGTCACTTCAAAGGCAACTGAATCATTTCAAAGGCGATGGAATCTTGTCCCAGTAATGTCTTATAGAGCAGAAGACAGAGTTTTGTTTTTTAATTATGTATTATATTATCTTCTACCCACGTTCATTATTCTAATTGACCACTAGCGTTCAGTTACAGTCTATTGGTGTAACACATCATGGATTCTAGGTCTCCCACATGAATGCCTTTTATACCAGGCATTGCTGCTTCAAGCCGAAAAGAGAGTGAAAAAAATATGCAGGAAATTTCAAGTTGTTAAATCCCTAACCCTAACCCGAACAAACTTTTAGAAACAGCTAGCTGTTCGCGATCTATGGTTGGTTATATTTGAAAATGGTGTCATTACAACCGTAACAATGCTCCACTGCCACTCCACCAATCAAATCAGATTTATTCGTATAGTGCCAAATCACAACAACGTTACATCAATCATCTTTACATAAAGAGCAGGTCTAGACAAAACTCTAAAATTATTTAGAGACTCAACAGATCCCCCGATGAGCAAGCACTTGGTGCCAGTGGCAAGGAAAAACTTCCTTTAAGAGGCAGAAACCTCAGGCAGAAGCAGGCTCAGGGGGGGCGGCCATCTGCCTCGACCGGTTGGGTTGAGAGAGGGAGAGAGAGAGCTGACACTGTCCTACCAAAGCTAGCATTAACTTTTCTGTTTCCTCACCAGAGACTGGCAGCTGGACACGTGTCAGGATGGCTCAGTGGTCTGAGGTAACAGACTCTTTCCTGCAAAAATGGGCCTTGAACATGAAAGACTCATGGTTTCATTATTTCATAGATCAGTGTCACCTATCAGTGCTGTGGAGTCTATAATGTGAACCACTAAAGGGAAGAAGCTGCATCACCTGAACAGGGACTTGAACCCTGGACCCTCAGATTAAAAGTCTGATGCTCTACCGACTGAGCTACTCAGGCTTCTGATTGCAGCATTATTCAGATGAAATTCAATTAATTATTTCAACTTGACTCATTGAACAACCAGCCAGGGGTTGATCCTGCAGGCCATCTCTCTCTCTCTCTGTTTCCTGAAGGCCTCTCTGCCATTTACTAATTAAATTATATTCATAAAAAACCAACATGTTTCTATCATATGATGATGAAATCTAAAGGCTCTCTGATCATCACATTGAGAAGTTCATCTCATCTCCACATCTGGTTTGTGATATTTCTTCATATGATAGTGAGGTAAAATGTGTTCACATATAAGCCACCTTTTTAAAAAAATATCTGAATTCCAGGAAGACTGACTGCACATCTGAAAAACTCTCGAGTGGTGAATGCACAACTTCCTGAACTTGTTTTCAGAATTGCTCCTTTTCTTTCAGCTCACTTCTACAATTAATTTTATTTTACATTTTCTTGCTGAAGATAAAGCAGAGAGACAATCAGACAGACAATTTGCATGCATTCATACATGAAGAGTGGACAAAACGAGGTTGTTTCCATTTTCGAAGGACAGAGTGGCAATATTTTGACAGGACTCTCAGTGTTTCATTGGTAAGATTCAGCTTACACCGAGACTTGAACTCAGATCGCTGGATTCAGAGTCCAGAGTGCTAACCATTACACCATGGAACCCTACAGGTGTAGCCAAAAAATTGATACCTCCTTGTTGTGAGGAAGCACAGCTTCCAACTCTTTTTCCCACCTTGGCGTGATTAGCACCACGCTCTAACCAACTGAGCTAACCGGCCTATATGAACTTCTTTTGGGCTTTTTATAAACTTCACAGAACAACCAGCTGTATGTCAGTTTTGAAATTAAAATAATTGTCATAAATAAATCAACCTTCGTAAATCAAGTTTGATAAAGATTAATTGACCATTAATTGTTATTTTTATTTGTATTTTTTTCCAAAATAAGCTTTTTCTCTGGAGCCACAGCAGGGGGCTGAAAGGGCCCATGTGGCCACAGGTTGCCGACCCCTGCCTTAATCTAAGTGATTTCCATGTATTCTTCATTGTGAGACAATGTCAGGGAGGGAATTAAAGCTATATAATGATACATTATATCGTCTATATCAATTTCCATGATCTGAAATTTTTTGTCAGGCTTCCTCTCTCGCCTTGTTTGCAGAAACACTGTTGCAGTGTTGCAGTTCTCCCCCGAAGGTGGAACTAAAAGTGTGTCGCTATCATCGACCTTGATAATGAAAACTGAGCACCAGTTAGTGCTCTGATCCTCTTAGATGAGTCCTAACAACATCACTCAGCTCTCCAATATTTTAATGCCGTGCCAATTACAGACATTCTCCAACATGGTCTGTAGCTCTCTAAGTGGGAAACTTGGTCCATGAAAAAAACCAACCGTTGTTGGCAGGATTTGAACCTGCGCGGGGAAACCCCAATGGATTTCAAGTCCATCGCCTTAACCACTCGGCCACAACAACTACATGAGCCGCAAGAAAAGTAGAAATACACAAAATAAAACACAAAAAACTAAAAAAGCTGAGCAGAGTGCTGTGGACTTTTGAAGGTGCTGTGTTCAGGTGACAGTCTCCTCTGGAATTGAGGGTTCAAATACCACTCCTGACAGTCTGTGCTGTTACCCAGCTTCTTTGTCTGAGGGCCTTCTGGGAAAGATCTTTGTTGTGCTTTAAGTCACATCTGTCCTCATTCAGCTGATTCCTCAATTAACTGTTAGTACAAACTGTTTGTAAATGTTAGCACCTTGAAACTTCCGACATAGCTTTTTGTCTCTCATTTCCGCATTAAGAAGCAATGTCTATGGCATTCTGTGTGTGAAACAACTGGTGGAGAAGGAGAATCAACCTGAGATAAATGAGGAGAGACGGGGGGCTCAGTCGCAGAATCATTTTCGATAATTAAATTGTTTATTACAGATCGTAGTTCAATTACAGCATTCATTACAGCTTCAGGATGATTCAACTCATCTATAGCGAAGTTTATTGCAAGAAAAGGGTCGTCTGAAAAACTCCTGCAGTTGTCATTACCTTTTTGTTCCATGTCACACTTTTTTTTTTTTAAACTCAAACCACATTAAAACATCATATCCTCATACGCCTGTGCATACAACCTGTCAAGGAATCTATGGAGGTGTCTGCACGGAATCCTCCTGTGGTTGTACGAGCAGTCTGGTGATCTTCTGTAGGATGGCGACCTGTTTCTTCTGTATCGCTGTCTCCTCTTCTTCCTATAGTCTGGGAAAAAAACTGCTAAAGCTACAACACCATGCAGGGGATGTAGCTCAGTGGGAGAGCGCATGCTTTGCATGTATGAGGCCCCGGGTTCAATCCCCGGCATCTCCAGCATGGAACACAGGAAATACTTACCTTGTCTAAAACTTAGATTTTTACGATGGCAGAAGAGAAGTATCTTATGAAGGAAGTTCAACACAGCCGGGCTTTGTTTGGGTGAGCTGGCTCGACAAAGACGAAAGCTCCAACCAGAGATAACGAGTATCACGACTGTGGTTATCAACTTGGTTTGTCGACCCAGGCTTTCCTCAGCAGGCTCTGTGCATGTCCACATAAAAAGGGCTGTTTACAGGGACCTTTAGATTTTCAGTCCAACATTCTCCCAACTGAGCCATTTCAGGTGGAAGAGTTTGTTTCACAGAACGTGTCAGGACGGACACATCACAGGCTCCAGTGGCGCAATCGGTTAGCGCGCGGTACTTATATGACAGTAACCTGCAGAGTGATGCCGAGGTTGTGAGTTCAAGCCTCACCTGGAGCAGCTCATTGAGCTTTTGGAAGAAAGTTGTTATCTTGTTGAAAAAAAATAAGATTCTGTCACGCCACCATGACATCAAAGACTCCTCCCACTTTTTCGCATGACCTCCACCATTGACTATTCATTCTGACTCTGCAACAATTTGATCTACAGAAAGAGGACATGACCTGACTGTGTGTCTCATAAATGTATGAATCCAATCTGTTAAAGTGAAGCTGAAATTAATCCTTGTAGCATTAATTGTTCAGCAGCATGACTTGTCATGATACTGAGGTTGTGTCCTGTTTGGGGGTCACCACAGAGGAGGAGCTAGTGAGGACAGGCAGCATTATCAATGTCCTCATCTCATCCAGAAGGTTTCATCAGACAGATAATTGATTTAGCTGTCAGGCTCCAGTGTCATGGGAGACATCTGTAGACCATAAGCCATTTAAAAGAAAAATCCAGTTTGATGATGATTGGAAATGTCTGTTTATTGTTTATCACTTGTTAGGATCCCCGTTAGCTGTCACTGAGGCAGCAGCTACTCTTCCTGGGGTCCAAATGAAAATGCACATCTGCAGTCAAACAGGCTCACAAACCACTACATCAGAGTGTTGCTGTGACTTAGTTGGTCAAAGCGCCTGTCTAGTAAACAGGAGATCCTGGGTTCAAATCCCAGCAGTGCCTATTTTAAGGTTGTTGAGATAAACTCATGTAACTTCTTCTGCAGGAGTTCCATTAAAACTCTCTGACCAATCAGGTAACTGCAGAGTCTTCATGTGATTTTGTGATTCACATGTGATTTTGGAAATTCTCCAAAACAGCTTCAAAGGAGGAGTTTCATTCTGTGAGTACTGTGACATCATCAGTCCAGAGTGACATCATCAGTCCAGAGTGATTTCTGTGTGTCTGTGCTCATCCATTTGAAGGGAACGTGAGAGAGTGTGAATGCATCTGTGTCATGTTGGAGATCAATGAAAGACAGGAAATGCCTTTGATCTCCAGTGATGTCACACAGTCTCATTGTGGAGTTATTAGTTGTTGATGTTGTTCTGTAAAAATCTGCATCAGTGAAACATTCATTCCAGACTGATATTATCTGTGTGATGGTGTTCAGAGATTTCAGCAGCTCACATCCAACACAGAGACATCCAACACAGCATTATTGCAGCAGTCAGCACTCTATGGTGGAGGTCATGAGAAAAAAGTGGGAGGAGTCTTTGATCTCTGTGATGTCATTAGAACCTTTGTGACATCACAGAATCAGCATCTCCTTTGATGGTTACTGATGGAACAGGAAAAGGTCAGATCCTGATATAATCTTGTGAATCCACAAGTATGCCTTTCTTTGTTTGTGTACCAACAGCCTGACCTCTGGTTCTGACTTGTGTGGCGTTTTGTTTTGATGAACCTCATTATTTACATAAACAGCACAAGACACATTCCCCCTTCAGGAATTGAAATGCCAGTCTTCCACAAGACAGGCGGAGATCCTGTCCACATCGGGGTTAAACAAAGGACATCCCTGGGTGGGCTTGAACCACCATCCTTTCAGATAACAGCCGAACACGCTGACCGATTGCACCACAGAGACCTGTTGACCTTCCTGTGTTGCTGTGCTGCTGTGTTTCTGTTGATGGTGAACTCAAAGGTTGTCAAATGGTATTGTCGTGGAGACGTGGAAGGTCGAAGGGTTTTTAAGATGATGTGGTCCTTTTGGCACCATCAGCCTGAGATCTACAGCACTCATTGGATCGGTTTGCAGCTGAGCTACATGACAGTCTGCAGCCACAAAGGCAGCTCGTCAACTTGGAGAGCAGCAGCTTTGATCTTACAGGGATTTGAAGTCGTCATCTTGTGCCTTCAGATGTGCAGTCAGAGATGCTAAGATAGTCCAATAGTCCTCCTGAAATTCTGAATTTGTCTGTGATGTGAAGAAATGAAATGGATCATCAGAAAAACACTTCCTGTTTTCAGGAAGTCTCTTTTCACGTTCGCTTCAAATGGATGAGCGCAAGCGCACAGAAATGTCCCTGGACTGATCATTGTAACTTTGTGTTATTGTTGTGTCTGATAAGTTAAGGACCATAAACTTTCTATAAAAGTGGATGAGTAGGTTAAAAAGTACTGTTGTCCCTATTCTTCATATTTGATCATAAAATCTTGAAGGTCATAATGACAACAAGCCCTCTTCTTGCTTACAGAAGACTCAACTATTTTAATACACATGGGGATCAATTGTGAGAGACTCATTCATTCAGAGACACACTTCACTATAAAGCCTAGAGATGCCGGGGATTGAACCCGGGGCCTCATACATGCAAAGCATGCGCTCTACCACTGAGCTACAGTACACAGGAGTCAGCTCAGTTTTTTAGTATTGTGACATCATCAGGTGATGGATCAAAGGCAGCACCTCTTCAGACTCACACTTCACTTCAAACCTTTGAGGAAGTGGGACACAATTCTGAGGAGCACAAAAGTTCACTGAGAGACAGACTGCAGAGAAACTGGCAGTACTGAACAGGACATCCTGCATTAAAACCCCAGCAGAGCTTCACTCTCAGTGGAGTTCCTGCTCATCACTGAAACAAGCTGATGAAATCATCACTTCCTGTATTGTGTCCTGTACTTCTGACAGAAGCTGCTTTTCTTTCCTCTGATGCCAAAAACCAGGGGCCTTTACATCTTCAGTCTAGCGCTCTCCCATGTTAGCACAGCGGAATTAGCTCAATGGGCAGGCTGCTGGCTTAGTATGTATTAGTATCAATAAGTCTTGTCTTGTAAACAGGACATGTTGCATTCAAACCCCAGCAGTGCTTCACTCTCAGTGGCGTTCCTGCTCATCACTTCCTGTATTACAGCTTTTGGTTGCAGTTTCTGGACAAGACAAAGTGGTTGTTGCTGTGTTGAACAGATGGAAATGTGGTGACTGCTTTTCACAGGAGACAAACTTTGGGAAGATATTGGCAACATAACACTAAGGGCTCGTCCAGGATTTGAACCCGGGACCTCTCACACCCGAAGCGAGAATCATACCCCTAGACCAACGAGCCATTAGTAGCAATGACTTAAAGGTCCTGGATCTGAGGGAACCACAGGGAGCACACAGGCTTTAGTGTTTTAAGTCCTAAATCCTTTATTATGAAACAGTCCAATTCCCATTTTATGTGCCTTTTCAACATTGCATAGTGCATGAATGAGTGCAACACTGAATTGTTTAATTAAATCTAAAACTGATGTTAGACTGAAGATCTAAAGGTCCCTGGTTTGATCCCGGGTTTCAGCATCAGAGGTGGACCTTGTTTTGACCTACATTTCCAATATTCTGCCTCCTCTTTCAACCACAACCACATGAAATATTGTGAGGTTGAATGCTGCACGCTGACTGGTTGTGTGTCCAAATGGCTTCAAAGACATCTTTCTGCCATTCACTCCTCCAAACCTTTGGACACAGCTTTGAGCTTTCTCACAAGTGACACAGGTGTCATTATTTCAGTGAAGATGTATGTGATATGGTGACCAAGGAACTGTATTCAGGCTCCAGTCTCTTTATGCAGGTCATCTCTCTCTCTGCCATTTACTAATATATATATATATATTATATTAGTATATTTGTACCAACCAGCACCAACCACTAAAATAATGTTCCTCTTGTCCAGATTCTGCAGGTAAAAGCTGATTCAAAGAAAAGAGGGATTGACATTCCTCAGCTTTTTTGTCCAAATTCCAACCAGGACCAGAACAGAGAAACACAAAGAATTCATCAGTGTCTCTGATTGGAGTGAATCAATAGATTCTGTAATTGAAGTCATCTAACGTCTAAGAAGACATCAATTTAAAACTTGTGATCGTTTTAATTGAAATTCCAACCAAGGTTTGGAAGGGGGGGGCGTGGGGTGAAAATGACAGGAGGGTTAAAGAGCAGTGTTAATGGGCAAAAACAAGCAGAACTGTCACAGAACATCCAGCAGAAATGGAGCCATCCAGCCGAAATAGCTCAGTTGGGAGAGCGTTAGACTGAAGATCTAAAGGTCCCTGGTTCAATCCCGGGTTTCGGCATCGAAGATGGTACCTGAGTGAGGTTCAAACTCAGGTTTTTTTTACCTACATTTCCAATATTCTCCCTCCTCTTTCAACCACACCATGAAATATTGTGACGGTGGATGCGTCACGCTGACTGGTTGTGTGTCCAAAAGGCTGTCAAAGACGCCATTTTCTCGTGGAAGATCGCAGGATTTTTCAGATGATGTGGTCCTTTTGGCACCATCAGCCTGAGATCTACAGGGTTCATTGGATCGTCCAAAAAATGGCTGCATGAACATTAGAATGCTGAGATGCTTGGTTGCATCTCCCATATGGTCTAGCGGTTAGGGTTAGCTAGCTATGGTCTAGCTAACCCTAACCCTAACCCTGACAGCTTCATGTGAGATTCTCACAGAGATGATTCAAACCTGATCACAGTGATAAGTATGGATATAAAGTATGTTTGCTGTCAGTGGAGGAAACTCTCAGACAGGACTAATAGTCATGTTCGGGATGTTCCTGGATTTGAGTTGAATGAGTGTAAATTCTCTCTGATTTTAACACACGTTAACGTCATAGACCAACATGGATCGTTGGTCAGATTGTGAGACTGAAACGCTGCCTACGAGGCCTGGAACCCAGAGAAAGTAAAAGAGTGAGATGGAGGAGAGCTGTCAGAGTTTCAGTATAAACATACATCATACAGCCCTGACCACTGTTGTATCCAGGCAGAGCTGACTGACCCAGTGACCACGTGGCCTAACGGACAAGGCGTCTGACTTCGGATCAGAAGACTCAGGGTTCGAGTCCCTTCGTGGTTGGGCAGTTGTGTGACGGTGAACAGACTAAACTGTGTCCATTTTACAGAAATCAGTGAGGTTTTTCAGATCTCCTCCACAGAAGGTGGATCTGATCAGGTCATGGCCAACACTGACCTCTGCTGCTTGATGCTGCCTTCATCCTGATGAATGTTGAAGCAATGAAATATGACAAGTACAGACACTAAACTGACAACAGGACATTAAAATGGGCCACACTCAGACCCCACATGGCCCAAAGGACAAGGTGTTTGACTTTGGATCAGAAGACCGAGGTAAAGATTTATGTTCACAGAGATCACAGAGAGTCTCTTGAACGGCTCTTTAATATGAATGATGGGAACCAAGTCACAGCCCCCCTCGCCATTTTTCTATTTGTGCCTCTGTGCCAGCAAATAAAATTTTGTGAAGGATAACAAAAGAAAGACACAAAAGGTGAACTGTGATGGCAGGAATCATGGTGTGAACACAGTCTGGCAACTCTTCAGGGAAATACACAGAACAGGCTGTCTTTTCTGGACATGTTTGGTGTTTCTAACACAACACAGCTGCTTGTTAACTTTCTACATAAATGCTTCTCTTTGGGATTGTCCTTCTCAGAAATTCAGTAAAAAATGATGATGATTTGCTATTTTAAATAGATTTGTACAGATCAGCTACAACAACACAACCCTAATCTCTAATCACTGCAGTTAACAGTCCTCTCATCATATGCTAACAGTCCTCATGAATTTAAGAGGATCGTTGTCTGATCATTCTGTTCTTCAAACCGTTACCAAGACCACAGAAACTTCCTGCTGAAGGAGGACAACACATTTATTCAACAAACTGGAAAAAAGTCCAGAGTCACAATTAATTATCCAACGTGTTTGTTGACTTGATTCACTTGGATTCAGTCAATGCTGCTTATTGGGGCAGCGTTAACTGACAAAGACAATAAAGAAGTAAACAGTCAATGTCTTCTAACTCAGATCACATCAGTCAGAGACACTGTTGATTCCTTTCTGCATGAGTGTTTCTCTTTGGGGTTGTCCTGTTTGCAATTTGGACAGACTGTTTTATTTATTTATATTTATTTTTTGAAATCAGCCAAAGTCATGAATTTGTCATAAACATTTCCCGAACATGATTCATGATGATTCATGATTCACGCTGCTGTGTCCTGGTATGAAGCACAGTGGTTCTGTCAATGTGTCCTTTCTTTCTTCTTACCTTATGTTACCTTAACTGTTAAATTCAGTAATAGCTACTTTTTGTTTTTTTACTTTTTTATTTATTTCCACCGTTATCTACGGTCATGCTAATTCTCAACTGAACATATATTCTTACTGGCTTCTTTTGTAAATATATTCATACATTTTATTTTTTACTTCATCTTTTATCTTTCTTATTTTATAATTATATTTTGTACCACAGAGTTGTCTTTAAAGTTTGTTATACTTTTTGTATTATGGCAATAAAAACATTCTAATTCTAATTCTTTGAGGTTGCTCTGGTGGAAATTTGACCCGTTTTTAATGATTTCTTGAGATCAGCTAAATCTATGAATTTGTCATCAACATTTCTGCAACTGAAGAACAGACTTGTGTTTTCAGAGCAGTAAGTGCTATTTGTTGGGGCAGAGTTTGTGATTTCAAATGTTTTTCATTCCGTCCAAGGATTAACCAGGACAGAGAGTTTATTTAACAATTTGGTGGAAAAAAGTTTTGGTTGGAATAAAAACAACAACAAAGATGGCCATTTTGAAAAGATTTGTTCAGATCAGCTGCAGCAACATTAATCACCAGAGTTAGCTGTCCTCTCATCATATGCTAACGGTCCTCATGAATTTAAGAGGATCGTTGTCTGTTCCTGATGGACTAAATGTGTTCTTCATTACAAACCATTACCAAGACCATTGAAACCGCCCAAACTGAGTAGACAGGCAGCTGTGGGAGTGGTTTCATTCAGGTATAAGATGGGCGAAAGCCTGAAAGGGAGCCCATTGGAACTGCAACACAACAAGGAAGTGGCTGCAAAGACTCTTAGGAGGAGATCATGTGAGGTAAAAATTTGAGCTCAATCTGACTTCTGTTCTCTTTGCTCTCTGTTCCCCTTTCAGGGTTAATTCACAAAAACGACATTAATTCTTGCAGCCATGTTTTCTTCAGATCTAACTCGGATCACTCCAATCAGAGACACTGATGAAGTCTTTGTGCATAAGTGCTTCTCTTTGGGGTTGTCCTGGATGGAATTAAAGTTTTGATATATTTCTTTAAATCAGCTAAATTTGTGAATTTGTCATGAACATGTCCCGAACTGAAGCACAGACTTGTATTCTGAGAGCAGTAAGTGCTATTAGTTGGGGTAATGTTGGTGATTTCAAAAGCCAATCACAAGCAGATGAGGTTCTATCAATTTTTGGGTGGTGGGGGTTAAGAAAGTAGTTTGAAAGTCACAAATGTTACCTTAACTTGAGCACTAACTTGGCTGTTGAATTCAGTAAGTGCTACTTGTTGGGGCAGTGCTGACTGACAAAGACATCTTAGAATGCATCACTGATCATTTCAATTAGAAAGACTGATGACGTCCTTTTGGACAAGTGCTTCTCTTTGGGGTTGTCCTGGATGGAATTAAAACCAGTTTTGATACATTTCTTACCACCACAGTTAGCTGCCGTCTCACCATATGCTAAAGGACCTCATGAATTTAAGAGGATTGTTGTCTGTTCTTGATATGAACCATTACCAAGACCATTGAAACCGTCTCAACAACATAGACAGGTGGGAGTGGTTTCATTCAGACACAACAGGGAAGTGGCTGCAAGACTCTTTTCTTTTCATGATCTCTTTGGGGGAGATCATGTGTGAGCTATTTAACCCGGATCACTCCAATCAGAGACACTGATGAAGTCTTTGTGCATAAGTGCATCTCTTTGGGGTTGTCCTGGTTGGAATTTGGACAAAAATGATGAGCAATGCCATTCCTTCTCCGTCAATCACCACATGATATGGGGGGTGAGGGTTAAGAAAGTAAGCGACACTCTGCTCATAGCTAGGTGAGCTCACCTAGCTATCTCTGTGGAATCTGCGTAGGAATGCCATTCCTTCCTTTCTTCAATCACCAGGACAGCAGATATTATCAGTGATATGGGGGGTGGGGGATAAGGAAGTAGTTTGAAAGTCACAAATGTTACCTTAACTTGAGCACTAACTTGACTGTTGAATTCAGTAAGTGCTACTTGTTGGGGCAGTGCTGACTGACAAAGACAACAACATCTTCTTAGAATACAATACTGATCATTTCAATTAGAAACACTGATGCCTTTTGTATCAGTGCTTCTCTTTGGGGTTGTCCTGGATGGAATTGAAAAAAAAAAAACAGTTTTCTTCAGATCAGCTGAATGAGTCATCAATCTTTCCCGAACTGAAGCACCAACTTGTATTCTGAGAGCAGTAAGTGCTATTAGTTGGGGTAATGTTGGTGATTTCAGAAGTCAATCACAAGGACAGCAGGTTCTATCAATTTTGGGGTGGTGGGAGTTAAGAAAGTAATCTAAAAGTCACAAATGTTACCTTAACTTGAGCACTAACTTGACTGTTGAATTCAGTAAGTGCTACTTGTTGGAGCAGTGCTGACTGACAAACACAACGGGAGGTTTGGGAGACATTTCTTCTTAGAATCTAACTCTGATCATTTCAATCAGAGACATTGATGATTCAACAACATCTTCTCTTTGGGGTTGTCCTGGTTGGAATAATTTTAATTTGAAGGATTAGTTGTGTAATGTATTAACTTGTTATCAGCATTTCCCCAACTGAAGCACAGACTTGTGTTCTGAGAGCAGTAAGTGCTATTAGTTGGGGTAATGTTGGTGATTTCAAAAGTTTTCCTTCCTTTACCCATTTCCCATTAGACCCTTCTTCAGATCATGTGTGAGCTATTTAACTCAGATCACCTCAATCAGAAACACTGATGAATTATTTGTGCACAAGTGCTTCTCTTTGGGGTTGTCCTGGTTAGAGTTTCAACAAAATGATCAAGATTCCCACTTTGAACATATTTCTCCTGATCAATTGAAACAACACTACCCTAATCAGTAATCACCAGAGTGAGGTCAGAATGAAAGCTTAATGTGACTTGATGAGAGACATTGATGATTATTTTCTGCATGGATGTTTCTATTTTCTATGCTTTTTCCCCTTTCAGTTTCTGGTCTTTCAGTCTTGGAGCCATGTTTTCTTCAGCTCTAACTCGGAACTCTGCAATGAGACACACTGATGAATTTTTGTGAATAAGACAATACGTTCAATAAGTTCTTGGGTTCAGTTCCCGGCCTGGAGCTGCATATAGGGTGGAGCCAGGTGATCAGAATGAGGATGCAACTTTAAGGAGGAGATGGACAAGTTGTTCTTTGGGTGTTCAGACAGGAAGTGTAATTTCTCCTAACATGTAGCGTGATTCTTGGACGTCAGGAGTGAAGGCAGTAACTCCAACAGTTCATCCAATATGACCAGGACTGTGGCAGCAAAAAGAAGAAGCATGAAAGAAGCACATGTTGTGCCAACAACAGACGGTTGTTGGCAGGATTTGGACCTGCGCGGGGAACCCACAATGGAGTTCACGTCCATCGCCTGAACCACTTGGCCACAACAACCACACACACCGGTGCCAGCATTTCTCAGCATTTTCCAGCCTAGATAGTTTCCTCCTCAAAGGAAACAGCACCTTCTTGTTGTGAGGAAGCACAGCTTCCAACTCTTTTTGAGGGAATTATACTGGAGATGACAAACCTGGAGGGGAAGCGTGTGTTTGGGGACATCTGGAGAGAATTGGACCTGGTAGACCTCCAAGCCTAACTTGGAAGTAATACAGACAAACCACGTTCAGTCCAAATAGTTCCAGTTTTGTTGCTTCTGTCTGCAGAACTCAAAGGTATCTGACAAAAGTGGGAGGAGTCTTTGATCTCTTTGATGTCGTTAGAACCTTTGTGACATCACAGAATCAGCATCTCCTTTGATGGTTACTGATGGAACAGGAAAAGGAGATGCTCTTTGCTCTTTTTCCCCTTTCAGTGTTAATTTACAAAAACAGCATTAATTCTTGGAGCCATGTTTTCTTCAGATCTAACTCGGATCACTCCAATCAGAGACACTGATGAATTCTTGTCCATAAGTGCTTCTCTTTGGGGTTGTCCTGGTTTGAAATTTAACAAAACATTGCTAAAGTGATCAGTTAAATTCACAAATTTGTCCTCAACATTTCCCCAGCTGAAGCACAGGCTTGTGTTCTGAGAGCAGTAAGTGCTATTAGTTGGGGTAATGTTGGTGATTTCAGAAGTTTTCCTTCCTTTACCCATTTCCCATTAGACCCTTCTTAGAATCTAACTCAGATCACCTCAATCAGAAACACTGATGAATTATTTGTGCACAAGTGCTTCTCTTTGGGGTTGTCCTGGTTAGAGTTTCAACAAAATGATTCCGATTTTTAACAGATTTCTTCAGTTGAAACAACAATACCCTAATCACTAATCACCAGAGTTAGGTCAGAATTAAAGCTTAATGTGACTTAGCCAATTCAATGAGAGACATTGATGACTATTTTCTGCATGAATGTTTCTATTCTCTTTTCCCCTTTCATTGTTAAATGGCAAGTCTTGGAGCCATGTTTTCTTCAGATCTAACTCGGATCACTCCAATCAGAGACACTGATGAAGTCTTTGTGCATAAGTGCTTCTCTTTGGGGTTGTCCTGGTTGGAATTTGGACAAAAAACATGAGGAATGTCATTCCTTCCTTTCTTCAATCACCAGGACAGCAGGTATTATCAGTGATATGGGGGGTGGGGGATAAGGAAGTAATTTGAAAGTCGCAAATGTTACCGTAACTTGAGCACTAACTTGACTGTTGAAAGTGCTACTTGTTGGGGCAGTGCTGACTGACAAAAACAACAACATCTTCTTAGAATACAATACTGATCATTTCAATTTTGAAACACAGATGACTTCCTTTTGTACAAGTGCTTCTCTTTGCGGTTGTCCTATGAGCAGAGTGGCGCAGCGGAAGCGTGCTGGGCCCATAACCCAGAGGTCGATGGATCGAAACCATCCTCTGCTAATGTTGTTTTAGCAACAGCTAGCTGTTCACGATCCAAAGTTTGTCGTATTTGAAGATGACATCATTACAATAGTAAAAATGCCATACTGAAGCTGCACTAGCTGAAGAGGGAAGATCTTCAGTCTTGAAAACATACGTCAGGATAAACCTTGCTTGTTTTAACTCCCAGCAGTTTTCCTCAGCAGTGGAAGTAAAGCAAATTTCAAATGTTGTTTTAGTGCTGAGTACCCAGTCTGCCTCCTTCGATCTATTCACTTTTTTTTGCAAGCTTAGCTTGCATGCCAGCCCAGGGGAATTAGCTCAAATAGTAGAGCGCTCGCTTAGCATGTGAGAGGTTGTGGGGCTCATCCGCATAGCAGTGAAAATTAGTTCCAGTTTTGTTGTTGCTTCTGTCGGCAGAACTCAAAGGTATCTGGCATGACTATGTTTGTGTTTTGAGCTTCATTAACAGGCATCACTCTATGGTGGAGGACATGAGACTCATGTCACGTTGACTGGTTGTGTTTTCCAAAAGGCTGTCAAAGACGCCATTTTCTCATGGAAGATCGAAGCATTTTTTCAGATGTTTTAATGTAGGACTCGACAGCCATTTTCCAATCATTAAAATCAAAATGTATTCTTTAATTAAATGTTCCTAAACTTCTATTAAAGGCAGCATTATTGCAGCAGGCAGCACTCTATGGTGGAGGTCATGACAAAAAAATGGGAGGAGCCTTTGATCTCTGTGATGTCATTAGAACCTTTGTGACATCACAGAATCAGCATCTCCTTTGATGGTTACTGATGGAACAGGAAAAGGTCAGATCCTGATATAATCTTGTGAATCCACAAGTATGCCTTTCTTTGTTTGTGTACCAACAGCCTGAGCTCTGGTTCTGACTTTGTTTTGATGAACCTCATTATCCATCCCTAAGACTTCCCTCTCCTTTGTACAGCACAAATTTACTTAGTGTTGTGTTGCCTTTGTGCAAAATTACTGCCCGTAATAGGACAAATTTTCATTGTATGCTGAAGATCCCTAATCCTAAGTATCCACTAAGTCATGACATAGCTCACTTGGGAGAGTGTTAGACTGAAGATGTAAAGGCTCCTGGTTTTTGGCATCAGAGGTGGTCCCTGAGGGGGTTAAGTAGAGATGAAAGAAAAGCAGATTCTGTCAGAAGTGGGATTTGAACCCACGCCTCCAGGGGAGACTGCGACCTGAACGCAGCGCCTTAGACCGCTCGGCCATTCTGACGACAGATGCCTAAAAATTTACCGAAAAATTTGCTGAAAATTAGCCCATCAAAGTGAGTCCACGCTTTTCACAGGAGACAAACTTTGTTAAAGCAGCCTGTGTTTAAATCCCAGCAGTTCCTTGTGGGTGAAGTCAAATGTTGTTGAAATAAACTACTTTTGGGTTTTTATCAGCTGGAGGTCACAATGATCAATATTAAATGAAATAAACACTTGAAATATGTCACTGTGTGTAATGATGTCATAAAATATATTATTTTTACTTTCTGAATGGAATAAAATGAAATAAATCAAATTATATTATTTCAGTGTAATCACATGCACCTGAAATGTCTTTCTTTAGTCTGTCGTTTTTCCTGAACCACAGAGGCTCTGAGCTGCTGCAGCAGGTGAAAAGATAAACTGTTTCATGAAGCCTCCTCTCTGCTCAGGGGTGGATCACTGTTTTGGGTGGAGTGGAGTTACTGTTATATGTAGTCACTAAATCAGAAGACAGAGGTTCCACCGAGACTTGAACTCGGATTACTGGATTCAAAGTCCAGAGTGCTAACCATTACACCATGGAACCACAGGACTGTTAGCTGATCTTTATCAAAGGCGCTGGCTCGAGGTTCCAGGAGCAGCACAGTGTGTCTGTACACATTACTGGAGAAAGTGATAAATGACATTCAGCCACTGTGTTAGAATAGCAGAGGAGGGTTTTGATCCATCAACTTCTGTATTACAGGCCCAAAACACTTCCGCTGCTCCACTCTGCTCATAGCAGGCGGTGCTGCAGTCTCTTCTGGATCTGTGGGTTCAAATCCTCTGTGCTGTGCTGTGATTGTTTTGCTTTAAATCACATCTGTCCTCATTCAACTGATTCCTCAATTAAATGTTGGTAGAAACTGTTGGTTTGTTTGGCACCTTTACATTTCCTAAATAGCTTTTTATCTCTCATTAATTAAAAAAGACAGTCTTCTAAAGGACACACCACAGGTACTAAAATCCAGGATTGAACCAGAGACTCTACCAACGGAGCTGTTTCCGCACAGCACACAGTGGAAATGACTTCTCATAGTTGCTTCAATGGCCTGGAAGTGGAACTGGAAGTGGTGAGAGGCACCAACTCACCACCTTCAGATAATGAGACTGATGTGCTGCCTGCTGCACCAACGAGGCCTGGAACCCAGAGTAAGTAAAAGAGGGAGATGGAGGAGAGCTGTCAGTGTTTCAGTATAAACATACATCATACAGCCCTGATCACTGTTGTATCCAGGCAGAGCTGACTGCTGCTTTTCATGGAGAGCAGAGTTTTACATTCCAGAAAATTGAACCCAGGCCTCCCGCCTGGCAGGTGAGAATTCTACAGATGAACCACCAATGATGACTGACCACCACTACACCATCAAAAGCCTTGAACACTTGTTGATGCATTTTAGAAACATGACAGCTAACCCTAACCTGATCACAGAGAGTCTCTTGAATGGCTCTTTAATATGAACGATGGGAACCAAGTCACACTTTCAGGCCCCCCTTCTTTTTTTATTAGTGCCTCGTGTCACTCTGTGCCATCAAATAAAATTTTGAAAAGGATAACAAAAGTAAGACACAAAAGGTGAACTGTGATGGCAGGAATCATGGTGTGAACACACAGAACAGTCTGTCTTTTCTGGACATGTTTGGTGTGTAGCACAACACAACTACACAGCTCAGCTACTTGTTGACTGACAAAAACAACAGCAAGCCATATCTGAGGCTCTAACTCAGATATGCTACAGTTATTCCTTTGTGCATAAATGATTTACTTTGGGGTTGTCCTGCTCAGAAATTCAGTAAAAATGATGATTTGCTATTTTAAATTTGTACAGATCAGCCACAACAACACAACCCTAATCCCTAATCACTGCAGTTAACAGTCCTCTCACCATATGCTAACAGTCCTCATGAATTTAAGAGGATCGTTGTCTGTTCCTGATGGACTAAATGTGTTCTTCATTACAAACCATTACCAAGACCATTGAAACCGCCCGAACAAAGTAGGCAGGCAGCTGTGGGAGTGGTTTCATTCAGGTATAAGATAAATTCAGGTAAAAGCCTGAAAGGGAGTCCATTGGAACGATGACACAACTGGAAAGTTGCTGCAAAGACTCTTGAGGAGAAGATCCTAAGTGAGGTAAAAATGAAAGCTTAATGTGACTTAATCAATTCAATTGCTCTCTTTTTCCACTTTCAGTGTTAATTGACAAAAACAACAGTAAGTCTTGGAGCCATGTTTTCTTCAGATCTAACTCGGATCACTCCAATCAGCGACACTGATGAAGTCTTTGTGCATAAGTGCTTCTCTTTGGGGTTGTCCTGGTTGGAAATTGGACAAAAAAAATGAGGAATGCTATTCTGTCTTTTATTCAATCACCAGGACAACAAGTTTTATAATTTTATCAATTGGGGGTTGAGAAAGTAGTCTGAAAGTCACAAATGTTACCTTAACTTGAGCACTGACTTGACTGTTGAATTCAGTAAGTGCTACTTGTTGGAGCAGTGCTGACTGACAAAGACAACAACTTCTTCTTAGAATGCAACAATGATCATTTCAAATAAAAAGACGGAAGACTTCCTGTTGTACAAGTGCTTCTCTTTGGGGTTGTCCTGGATGGAATTTGGACAAAAATTAATACATTTCGTCAGATCAGCTGAATTAATGCATTTGTCACCAACGTTTCCCCAAATGAAGCACAGACTTGTGTTCTGAGAGCAGTAAGTGCTATTTGTTGGGGTAGTGTTGGTGATTTCAGAGGTCAATCACAAGTCAGCAAGTTTTATCAATGATATGGAGGGTGGAGGGTTAAGAAAGTAGTTAGAAAGTCACAAATGTTACCTTAAAGGGCGTATTGCAGGTTAAGGACCACATTGAATCAATGTTTAAAAAAATAATATTGGAAATGTTTTGATAAAGTGTCTCATACTGATAAAATCCGTATATTTGCTCCACACAAACAGGACTGATGGTCTTTTGTCCCTCAGCTGGAAAGTGAAGGAGGTAAAATGTCCACAGCAGAAGTCCTGTGGGGTTTTGTCACTGACAGACTCGCCGCCGCCTCCCGGGAGATCTTAGCGGCCGTGGACAGAATGGTAGCCGGATATGAGGAGGAGGCTTCGGGCTTCAGGCAGGAGATCGACCGGCAGAGGAGCCAGCTGGAGCTGCTGCAGCCCCGAGTCCTGATCCACAAAACGGGTCGGTTGTTTTTATGAGTGAGAAAGGCTGAGGACTGTATTTGGCAGATGTAGAATGAAGCAGCTGGAGGAATAACTGTGTTCATATTGTAGCTAATAAAGAGGATTCATTATTGAATCGTTTCCTCCAGATGTTCAGCAGCTGATGGTGAAAAAAGAGGTTCCTGCTGAGTTCACCTCCAGTCCGGATCCGGAGGATTCAGAGAGTCCAGTCCTTAAACAGGAACAGGAGGAGGACCAGGTACCAGGACTGGAGGAGACCAGGAACCCTGTGAGGCCGTTTCAGGTGAAGAGTGAGGATGAAGAGATGAATGAACCGGCCAGGAGCTGTGATCCACAGAGTCCTCTTCAACCAGATCCAGATCCAGAGGAAGAGGTCTCACACTCCTCTGATACTGAAATCAGTGAGAATGATTCTAATGAAACCAGAGTGGCCCAGTTAGATGTGAAAATAGATGAAGGTGATGTAAATGTTATAGGATGTGACAGTAATGAAAAACCCATCAGCTGCCCTGAGTGTGGGAAAACGTTTAAAAAAAAGTGGGATCTGAAGAGTCACAAGGTAGTCCACAAAGGGGAGAGACTGTTCTGCTGTGATGTTTGTGGGAAATTTTTTTGAAGAAGGCCCATCTTAGGTCTCACATGGTAGTTCACTCAGAAGAGAGACCGTGTGGCTGCTCATTTTGTGGCAAAAGATTTAAGCGACGGGATATTCTAAAACTACACATGGCAGTCCACACAGGGGAGAGACTGTTCTGCTGTGATGTTTGTGGGAAAAGGTTTAAACTACAGAACACCCTTAAATCACACATGGTAATCCACACAGAAGAGAAACCCTTCAGCTGTGATATTTGTGGGAAAAGGTTTAAACGAAAGAGAAGCTTAGACATGCACATGACGGTCCATACAGGAGAGAGACCCTTCAGCTGTGATGTTTGTGGGAAAAGGTTTAAAGTACAGACAATCCTTAAAGCACACATGGTAGTCCACACAGGAGAGAGACCCTTCAGCTGTGATGTTTGTGGGAAAAGGTTTAAACTACAGAAAATCCTTAAAGCACACATGGTAGTCCACACAGAAGAGAAACCCTTCAGCTGTGATATTTGTGGGAAAAGGTTTAAAGTACAGACAATCCTTAAAGCACACATGGTAGTCCACACAGGAGAGAGACCCTTCAGCTGTGATGTTTGTGGGAAAAGGTTTAAACTACAGAAAATCCTTAAAGCACACATGGTAGTCCACACAGAAGAGAAACCCTTCAGCTGTGATATTTGTGGCAAAACATTTAAACTAAGGCGAAACCTGAAATTTCACATGGAGGCCCATACAGAGGGGAAACCGTTTGGTTGTGACAAATGTTAAGAAGAGAAAGACCGAAGCAGGTGACTGCAGGATCTTTGCTGGTTGACCAAAAGTAAACTGTAACATGTTTGGTAATTTGTTTTTACTTTTGCTTTGTTGTTTTTTGTCCTCACTCATTTGTGTTTGAGTCAGTGACATATATACCAGAAAAAAAGGTTTTGTCAAAGAATTTCAATAAAACGCATAAAAAATTTTGACTTTTGTTCTGCTAATTCATCTTTATAGAAACATGTGCTTTTGTTTTTTGTTTTTTTTATTTGCCATCAGAAATTATGTGACAATTTGTTGTATTATGCCTAAAATATGCTGTGATATGAAAATAATATAACTGAAAATGGATTAAACCTGTAAGTTACTCACTTTATCAGAACTAAACGGTGATCCATTGTAGTTTTGTGAAAATGAGCATTGAGCATTATTTTCTAAATCATCGCTCAAAGTGAGACCTATGCTGTCGGTCTATCAACATATTTTCTACTTATTGTGACATACTTTGCTATAAAGTTCTAACAATATTTGTCACTCTGTGATGCTGTTTTCTATGTATTCCATGAATGTTTTCAGATTTTATCATTCATAACAGACTCTGGCTGGCAGAAATGAGATCCACAGGTCACAGTAAGGTCACGGGGATGCTTTGGTACCGAAGAGAGCTCATAAAAATATCACTTGAGCAGAAAACAGGAACCAACAGAATGTCAAAAAAAAAAAAAATCTGCATCATTGAAACATTCATTCAACCGTGAGGACATCAAGTATCTTGTGACACCCATGAATATGTGCTCACACTATACAGTTTAATTGTTTCAGTTTTGATGTGTTTATTGTGACAGCAGAGCCGTTTTTCAGTTAATTTTGGATATTTGGAGTCAATCCCTGATTTTCGCAACAAGGGGGCATCACCTCTGTAGTCATTCGGTTTGATGAGGCTGCTATTCAACTCTCACCATCAGTCCAACACATTGCCTGTTGCCTGTCTCATAATTTTTCCATTCTTTGGAGAACAAATTTAATCTGTCTACAAACCTGAAGCCAGGGTCTGTTCCATGAACACAACATGCTGATGTTCACACAGTTGTGCTGTCCTTTTCCTCGACTTTGGTTTCACCAGAACCATGAAATATTGTTTGAGAGTTTGTGAGGTTGGATGCTGCATGCTGACTGGTTGTGAGTCCAGGATGCTTCAAGGACATCTTTCTGGTACTCTCTCCTCCTAACGTTTGGACGCAGCTTTGAGGAGACACAAAATGTGAGACATGTGGCATTAGTGCAGTGAAGCTAGCAGATGTATGTGGTGGTGTAGCCAAGCGGTCCAAGGTGCTGGATTCTCCAGTGGCCACCGTCACTTTGAGTCACCGAAGTGGAAAAGATCCTTCTCGACGACAGTGTTGTGTTTTGCCTACATCTGAGCTAAAGATAGAAATAAAATAATCTAAATCGGCTTTTATTTTGAAATGCTCGTGTGGTGCGACAGCTCCTGTTCTTTCTGTAGCTCAAAGCGTTAAGGAGTTCAAACACAGCAAAACATTTTAAATGATAAAAATAAAGATTTGAAGAAGGAATGAAAATAAAAGTGATGAACTGTGGATGGCAGCCTGCTGTTGATCTGACTGAACAGCGACGCAGAAACCTTTAACTTGTTTCTCCGTCTTGTACAGCACACAGTGGAAATGACTTCTCATTGTTGCTTCCATGGCCTGGAAGTGGAACTTCATGAGAATGACACACTACCTACTGCACCAATGAGGGCTGGAACCCAGAGTAAGTAAAGGAGTGAGATGGAGGAGAGCTGTCAGTGTTTCAGTATAAACATACAGCCCTGACCACTGTTGTATCCAGGCAGTGCTGACTGCTGATTTTCATGGAGAGCAGTGACCATTGCATTGGCCAAGAATTGAACCCGGGCCTCTCGCATGGGAGGCGAGAATTCTACCACTGAACCACCAATGCTGACTGCACAGCCAAACCCACCTCCAATATGATGGCAATGCAAAGTAGAGCGTAGCATATCTCCACTTGTCACATGGAAGTAATTCAAATTCAATGAACGGTCTGCCTGTCAGGATGGCTGAGTGGTCTAAGGCGCCAGACTCAAGGTAAACTCCTTCCTGCACTAAAGGCCGTTCTGGTCTCTGAATGGAGATGTGGGTTCAAATCACACTCCTGTCAAAGAAAGCATTTTTGCAAAATTTGTGATCCAAACTCTTCCAAAGTGGATAAAAAAGCTGTATAAAATGTGAATTACACTTTTTCACAATAAAGGGGTTAGGACTGAAAACACTAAAGCCTGTGGCTCCCTGTGGTAGGAATGGACAGCAGTTGTTGGACTAAAGATAACTCAGCTGTGACTGAATCATCTGTAGCTCAGTCAGTGGAGCATCAGAAAGGAGCAGCTGTTCTACTCCGAGTCTCTCCCAGATGTCTGAGCTCCTCAGAAACCTGTCTAACGTAGCTGAGTTAGATGTAACTAAGTGAAGTTTCCAAGAAGGACTCTGCTCATCATGTCTATTGAATGTTGTTGAAGAACACATGCAAACAGAGAAAAGACAAGTGTAGAGTTCTTACCTGATCTCTGGGGAATATTTGCTACAGGTGCTGCAGGATGTGGGTCAAGGTGCTGGGTTGAGGTTCCATGATCAGGGGAGACATTGTTGATGGTGCAAAACCATACGGTGGATATGTGGGCTGTGGGATGTAAAGGCCCCTGACTTTTGGACACACAACCAGTCAGCGTGACGCATCCACCCTCACAATATTTCATGCTGTGGTTGAAAGAGGAGGGAGAATATTGGAAATGTAGGTTAAAAAAAAAGCTCAAGTTTGAACCTCACTCAGGTACGACCTCAGATGTTGAAACCCGGGATTGAAACAGGGACCTTTACATCTTCAGTCTAACGCTCTCCCAACTGAGCTATTTCAGCTGGATGGCTCCATTTCTGCTGGATGTTCTGCAACAGTTCTGCTTGTTTTTGCCCATTAACACTGCTCTTTAACCCTCCTGTCATTTTCCCCCCCCGCCCCCCCCTCCAAACCTTGGTTGGAATTTCAATTAAAACGATCACAAGTTTTAAATTGATGTCTTCTTAGACGTTAGATGACTTCAATGACAGAATCTATTGATTCACTCCAATCAGAGACACTGATGAATTCTTTGTGTTTCTCTGTTCTGGCCCTTGTTGGAATTTGGACAAAAAAGATGAGGAATGCCAATCCCTCTTTTCTTTGAATCAGCTTTTACCTGCAGAATCTGGACAAGAGGAACAGTGTTTTAGTGGTTGGTGCTGGAGAAAAATGTTAAGTCATGAAGAATATATAATATATACTAATATACTAATATAATATATATATATTGGTAAATGGCAGAGAGAGAGATGACCTGCATAAAGAGACTGGAGCCTGAATACAGTTCCTTGGTCACCATATCACATACATCTTCACTGAAATAATGACCCCTGTGTCACCTGTGAGAAAGCTCAAAGCTGTGTCCAAAGGTTTGGAGGAGTGAATGGCAGAAATTTGTCTTTGAAGCCATTTGGACACACAACCAGTCAGCGTGCAGCATTCAACCTCACAATATTTCATGTGGTTGTGGTGTGGTTGAAAGACGAGGCAGAATATTGGAAATGTAGGTCAAAACAAGGTCCACCTCTGATGCTGAAACCCGGGATCAAACCAGGGACCTTTAGATCTTCAGTCTAACATCAGTTTTAGATTTAATTAAACAATTCAATGTTGCACTCATTCATGCACTATGCAATGTTGAAAAGGCACATAAAATGGGAATTTGACTGTTTCATAATAAAGAAGTTAGGACTTAAAACACGAAAGCCTGTGTGCTCACTGTGGCACCCTCAGATCCAGGACCTTTAAGTCATTGCAGCTAGCGGCTCGTTGGTCTAGGGGTATGATTCTCGCTTCGGGTGTGAGAGGTCCCGGGTTCAAATCCCGGACGAGCCCTTAGTGTTATGTTGCCAATATAGCAGTCACCACATTTCCATCTGCTCAACACAGCAACAGCCACTTTGTCTTGTCCAGAAACTGCAAGCAAAAGCTGTAATGCAGGAACTCCACTGAGAGCAAAGCACTGCTGGGGTTTGAATGCAACATGTCCTGTTTACAAGACAAGACTTATTGATACTAATACATACTACGCCAGCAGCCTGAGCTAATTCCGCTGTGCTAACATGGGAGAGCGTTAGACTGAAGATGTAAAGGCCCCTGGTTTTTGGCATCAGAGGAAAGAAAAGCAGCTTCTGTCAGAAGTGGGATTTGAACCCACGCCTCCTGGGGAGACTGCAACCTGAACAGAGCACAATGACTGCCTGATTAGATTGCATGGAAGCTGTGGAGTGGACCAACAGGAATTTTAGTGTTTCACTGGTAAGATTCAGGTTCCACCGCGTTTTGAACTCGGATTGCTGGATTCAGAGTCCAGAGTGCTAACCATTACACCCTGTAAACCTGCAGGCATATGCTCATTATACAAACAAACAAATTTCGAGATCATTGTTTAGACTCATGTTTATATTCCTGCGTTCTCAAATGGACACTGATATTTATCATTTTTTTATCTTCAGCCTGAGTATCAACTGCAGCTACAGAAGAGGAAGTAGAAGGCAGAGGGCTGGACGCCAGTGTGGATGTGCTGGGGGCATGAAGGACCTCCAGCACTGTGGGATCATCTTCCTCCATGTCATCCTAACTCAGATCACACCAGTCAGAAACACTATTGATTCCTTTCTGCATGAGTGTTTCTCTTTGGGGTTGTCCTGTTTGGAATTTTGACAAAATATTTTATTTGTTTCTTGAGATCAGCTAAATTCACAAATTTGCCATCAACATTTCCTGAACTGAAGCACAGACTTGTGATGTGAGATGTGGTTGGAATTGAAACTTTCTGCTGAGTCTTTCTTGAGTCTGTTACCTCAGACCACTGAGCCATCCTGACACGTGTGTCCAGCTGCCAGTCTCTGGTGAGGAAACAGAGAAGTTAATGCTAGCTTTGATAGCACAGTGTCAGCTCAGAGTGCAAAGCTTGGCAGTGGTGGGGTTCAAACCCACGCCTCTGAAGAGACTGGAGCCTAAATCCAGCGCCTTGGACCGCTCGGCCACACACTGTTTGGAGCAGAGAACGGCAGACAGATGTCCTTGAAACGTCCTGGACACACAAACAATCAGCGTGCAGCATCCAACCTCACCTCACAAACAAAGTCCTGCTTCTTTGTATCTTGGTGTATAGTGATGGGATGGTTCTATATTCCCACAGTGAGTTTGTGAGGTTGGATATGACCTTTCACATCTGCATGAACACATGCCACAGTTCTGCAGATCAGCTATGGTGGTACTGTGAGGAACATTGTTTAATCAAATAAACACTTGGAAGATTCCTCAGGTTCTGTAAATCAAAGTAAAGATGTGGCATTGTGCATCAATTTGGAGAGCAGCAGCGGTCAGACAACAAAAGTTGTGTGGAGACGCTGACAACTTCCCCGCCCTGCAGGCTACTGATTAACTGATTAGCCTTGTTTATCTTTAGATCAGTACCCAACACACAGACAGACTCTGTGGCGCAATGGTAGCGCGTCTGACTCCAGATCAGAAGGTTGCGTGTTCAACTCACGTCAGGGTCAGATCATCTGTTCTCATTATTGCTTCCAAGATCTGCAAGTGGAACTAAAGGTGGGCCGCTATGCCTGGCTGCCCCACAGGGGCCTCCTGTCAGATACAGTGAGAGTTCACTTCTGTCACTCTGGTTAATGAGACATTAGAGAAAAATGCCTGTGGTTTCCCCATCGTGGAATCAAACCCCTGTCCTCTGCGTGACAGGCAGACAGGACACTCTGACTCATTAGATAGACTGCAGGTGGAAGTCTCAGTACTTTTTAGCCAGCACATCCACTTTTATAGAAAGTTTATGGTCCTTAACTTATCAGATACAACAATAACACAAAGTTACAATGATCAGTCCAGTCAGACATTTCTGTGTGTGTCTCTCCGCGCATGCGCTCATCCATTTGAAGCGAACGTGAGAGAGTGTGTCATCTGTGTCATGTTGGAGATCAATGAAAGACAGGAAATGCCTTTGATCTCCAGTGACGTCACACAGTCTCGTTGTGGAGTTATTGGTTGTTGATGTTGTTCTGTAAAAATCTGCATCAGTGAAACATTCATTCATACACAAGGACATCACGTATATTGTTGGAATAGAAAATCTTATTTTTTCTGTGTGTCTCCTGAGAAAGAGGCTCATGTGCTGGTTGAAGTGAATCAGAGCAGCTTCTGTCAGGAACATCTGTTTGTTGCTGACAACATCTGGATTACAGATGACACATCAGACTGATATTATCTGTGTCATGGTGTTCAGAGATTTCAGCAGCTCACATCCAACACAGAGACTCTGAGCAGGCCCACCTGGTCTTAGACCCAGACCCAGACCCAGACCTAAATCCAAACCCAGGAGACAGAGGTTGAGTGAGTCAGTGAGGAAGAAGCTGCTCGTTCTCCTTCAACAGTTTGATCTGAGGAAAAGTCACTTCCTCTTTTCAGGAATCAACTTCTACCATCTGTCCACTAGATGGAGATAACTGAGCATCAACTTAAAAATCCTCCGGTCTTCCATGTGTGAACTATAATACCAGTGAATTAAACAAAGATCGTCCCTGGGTGGGCTCGAACCACCAACCTTTCAGAAAACAGCCGAAAACACGCTGACCGATTTCAACCCCTAGCTGGGACAGGGCTGTTTGGGCGAGTCAAGCTGAAATAATTAATTTAATTTCATCTGAATTATGCTGCCATCAGAAGCCTGAGTAGCTCAGTCGGCAGAGCATCAGACTTTTAATCTGAGGGTCCAGGGTTCAAGTCCCTGTTCAGGTGATGCAGTGTCTTCACTTTAGTGGTTCACATTTTTGACTCCACAGCAGTGATAGGTGACACTGATCTATGAAATAATGAAAGTCTTTCATGTCCATTTCAAGGCCCATTTGTGCAGGAACGATCTTGAGTCTGTTACCTCAGACCACTGAGCCATCCTGACACGTGTGTCCAGCTGCCAGTCTCTAGTGAGGAAACAGAAAAGTTAATGCTAGCTTTGACAGGACAGTGTCAGCTCTCTCTCTCCCTCTCTCTACCCAACCGGTCGAGGCAGATGGCCGCCCCCCCTGAGCCTGGTTCTGCCTCTTAAAGGATGTTTTTCCTTGCCACTGGCACCAAGTGCTTGCTCATTGGGGGATCTGTTGAGTGTCTAAATAATTTTAGAGTTTTGTCTAGACCTGCTCTTTATGTAAAGATGATTGATGTAACATTGTTATGATTTGGTGCTATACAAATAAATCTGATTTGATTGGTGGAGCGGCAGTGGAGCGACTGCTCTTGTTCTTTCTGTAGCTAAAAGTTGAAACCCAGCAAAACATATCAAATGATAAAAATAAAGATTTGAAGAAGGAATGAAAATCAAAGTGATGAACTGTGGATGGCAGCCTGCTGTTGGTCTGACTGAACAACGATGCAGAAACAACAAACAAAGTCAAATGAATCAGAATTAAGAATTAAGGGTTCAATTCAGTGTAAAATGTCTTTTTAATCATCTGACATCACAGACCTTCTGACATCATAGATCATCTGACATCACAGACCTTCTGACATCATAGATCATCTGACATCACAGATCGTCTGCCATGGCAAAAGCAGCACAAAAGTTCACTGCTAATGTACTGCAAACTCAACTGAGAGTGAAGCTCTGCTGGGGTTTGAATGCAGGATGTCCTGTTTATAAGACAGACACTTTAAGCAGCTCAGCATCAGTGCTGCCAGTTTCTCTGCAGTTTTTCTCTAAAACCACGTCTGTGTCAGTCAACGCTTGTGCTCCTCACAATTGTGTGTCACTTCCACAAAGGTTGAAAGCTGTGCTTCCTCACAACAAGAAGGTGCCCTGTCCTTTGAGGAGAAAACTATCCAGGCTGCAAAATGCTGAGTCACAGGAGCATCGCTGTGTGTGGTTGTTGTGGCCGAGTGGTTAAGGCGATGGACTAGAAATCCATTGGGGTTTCCCTGCGCAGGTTCAAATCAGATAGTTTCATCTCCTGCAGCAGCTCAGAGCCTCTGTGGTTCGGTAAAGGTCCAAAGAAGATGTAAATCAGTGGTAGTGGTAAAAAAGGCCACTCAAAGCAGAAACACTGCTCAGGCTAAAGACCAGACTGTCTTCAGACCACATCTTCAGGTAAATGTTAACATGACGAGGTGGCCGAGTGGTTAAGGCGATGGACTGCTCATCCATTGTGCTCTGCACGCATGGGTTGGAATCCCATCCTCGTCGGTACATATTTGCCCATCAAAGTGAGTCCACAATACACAAAGACTGCCTGATTAGATCGCACATAGGCTCAAAATTTGCATTTCTTCACACGTGTAGCATGGACAAGTACATGTTGTTTCCATTTTCCAAGGATGGCGTAGCAACATTTCTACATGTTGATGTCTGTTATATCTATAACATCTAACATTAGGCAGAAGGCACTGCTGGGATTCGAACCCAGGAGACAGGCACTTTGACCAGCTAAGCCACAGCACCACACTGAAGTACATGTATATACAGAGGATCTGGTGATGGAAGTGTAATGTGTATACTGCAGCTGAGGTTGATGGTAAAGTGGTTTGTTTTAATGTAGGACTCTGCATCTACCTGAACCTGTTTGACTGCAGATGTGCGTTTTCATTTGGACCCCAGGAAGAGTAGCTGCTGCCTCAGTGACAGCTAACGGGGATCCTGACAAGTGATAAACAATAGACAGACATTTCCAATTGTCATCATGTATTATTATGTATCAAATGTTTCCAAACTTCTATTAAAGGCAGCATTATTGCAGCAGGCAGCACTCTATGGTGGAGGTCATGAGAAAAAGTGGGAGGAGTCTTTGATCTCTGTGATGTCATTAGAACCTTTGTGACATCACAGAATATATAATAGGCATATAAAGTCTGCCTTTCTTTATTTGTGTACCAACAGCCTGAGCTCTGGTTCTGACTTTGTTTTGATGAACCTCATTATGTACACTCAGCACATTCAGGACATTAATGTGACAGTTTATTATATGCTAAAGAAAATCCTTTGTTATTTGTCACAGTGGACTTGGCTCATCATATTTTTCTGACTAACTGGTATTGGAGTTGTATTGGAGTTTGGATGATTCTTAACAATTTTTGTCACCTGTGAAAAGTGGTCACCAAATTTCCTTCTGCTAAACACAAAATTAAAATGCATTTAAAATGTTCTGAGGGGGAGAACTTTTCAGTCATCAAAAATCTCACACACTACAACATTTAGTGTCCACACACTCCCTGATGGTCTAGTGGCTAGGATTCGGCGCTCTCACCGCCGCGGCCCGGGTTCGATTCCCGGTCAGGGAAAACGCTTTTAACAGATATTGATAACGGTATCGGGGAAAAATTTCATATCGGTGCATCAGTAGTTTGAAGGTTTGAAGTCTTCTGTGTGACAGGCAGAGATACTGTCCACTATATTAACGAGGAGCAGGAAAGAGAAACATCATGAAGTGTGTGACTTCACTTCCTCTGTGGAAAAACAAACAGAGAATGAAGTTCTCTAATGTTCTGGCCTCTTTTTTTAACTCACGTCAAAACTTCACAATGAAGTTACGATCTAGTACATAATTTGATTAAAATAACAAGTGTCCTGAAAACCACAGTCTTCGGATTTAGCTCCAGGTGGTTCTGACCAAACCAGACGACCAGTCTGTCCACCTGCTGTCTGTAGGCAGAAGCTGCATCGCCTGAACAGGGACTTGAATGTGAATGTGAATGTAGCTCAGTGGAGAGATGTGCATTTGAAGCCTTCACTGTGGGACTTTGGAGAAGTGGATGGTGAACAGAACATCCTGCAGTAACTGGGTCAGCCAGCCGAAATAGCTCAGTTGGGAGAGCGTTAGACTGAAGATCTAAAGGTGCCGGGTTTCGGCATCAGAGGTGGTACCTGAGTGAGGTTCAGGTTTCTTTGACCTACATTTCTAATGTTCTCCCTCCTCTTTCAACCACACCATGAAATATTGTGAGGTTGGATGCGTCACGCTGACTGGTTGTGTGTCCAAAAGGCTGTTAAACACATCTTTCTTCCATTTTCTCCTCCAAACAGTTTTGAGATTTCCCATAATGTCATATGTGTGTCATTTTTGCAGTGAAGCTGTGGTAGTGTGGCCGAGTGAGTCAATCTTGAAGTGTTTAATTAAATGTAAAACTGTTATAAACGGAGTGTTGCATGAGTGGCCACCATCACTTCAAGTAACCCAAATGGGAAAGATCCTTATCGACAGCATTGTTGCTCTTTGCCACATCTGAGCTAAAGATACAAATAAAATGATCTAAACCGGCTTTTATTCTGAAATGATTTTTGGCGATTTTTTGGAGGATGTTTTGAATTTCTAGCTCAGTCGGTAGAGCATGAGACTCTTCATCTCAGGGTCGTGCGTTCGAGCCCCACGTTGGGCGATAAGCAGCAGCCATCCAGGGGATGTAGCTCAGTGGTAGAGCGCATGCTTCGCATGTATGAGGCCCCGGGTTCAATCCCCGGCATCTCCAGCATTTATAATGAATCGTATGAAATGCTCAACTGCTCCTGCTTCGTCACTCAAACAAATTACTGACAATACACATACATATGTATGAGATCAAAGACTCTGCCCATCTCTTGTCATGACCTCCACCATGGAGTGCACAATGTTAATGAAGCTCCAAAGACAATCATGGTCTTGTTCACACTTGAAATACATATAACACTGTGTATTTTTTGGTTCTAGCAGTTCCAGCAGCCCGGCCAGCTCAGTCAGTAGAGCATGAAATTCTTAATCTCAGGGTTGTGGGTTTGAGCCCCACATTGGGCGATAAGCAGTTTCTTCAGATCCAAAGTTACCCAGCAGAACACTGCCTCTGCCAACTTGCCTTCTTCCTCCCTGACTGGTCTGCAGCTCAGCTGCCTCATACACAGCTAACTGCAACGCACTGTGTAGCTGACACTGTCCTATCAAAGCTAACATTAACTTCTCTGTTTCCTCATCAGAGGCTGGCAGCTGGACACACATGTCAGGATGGCTCAGTGGTCTTTTGGAGCCCACTGAGAGACGTGCTGTGTTTAATCCACTTGCTCTTATTCAGCATACATCGACCAACCATGACTGCTCGAGTAAAATATCTAAACTTATCAGTTTGAACCAACATGAAACTCGCTGAGGTTTAAATAGTTTAGAGGTGTAAATAGGTTTAAACAGCTGCAGCTGCAGTGCATGTATGTGGTGCTGTGGCTTAGCTGGTCAAAGCACCTGCAAACAGGAGATCCTGGGTTGAAATCCCAGCAGTGCCTTGCTGCTAATGTTAGATGTTGTAGGACTCACACATGGAAAGCACAAAATGCACCTTACAGCAGTAGAGGTGAAAGTAAAGCAGCTTCTGTCAGAAGTGGGATTTGAACCCACATGTCAAGGGGAGAACACAGAAAGATGAACATGAGCACACACTGAATGTTCCTTTACATTATAAGACATGACATTAGCTGGAAAATGTCAGCAGCAGTGATCTCCAGGAAAACATGGAGAATGTCATTTATCCTTTGGGCCATGTGGGGTCTGAGTGTGGCCCATTTTAATGTCCTGTTGTCAGCTTATTGTCTGTTCTTGTCATATTTCATTTCTTGAAAACCCAGAGGTGGATGATGGAAACCGTCCTTTGCTAAGGCAGTGATGCATTTATGTGGTTAAGGCGATGGACTGCTAATCCATTGTGCTCTGCACACGTGGGTTCGAATCCCATCCTCGTCGGTATGCAGCTGGCTTTAGTCTGTTGTACGCTGCTGGTGGGCAGATTGAAATGTGGTCATTGCTGTCAGATTCTCACTGCGGGTGCGAGAGGTCCGGCGTTCAAATCCCGGATGAGCCCATCTGTTGCCTTTCAGTCAATAAGGGCGTACTGTAATACTATGGAGCTGTGTGAGGTTTGCTGTGTGGTTGTTAGTTGCAGTATCTTGGCAACTGAAGCAAGAGCAATGTTAATTTTGTGGCTCATGCTGTGCTGAGGAGAAGGGATATTGGTGATTGACTGCTTTTCACAGGAGACAAACTTTGGTAGGAGTCATGATGGTCAGCCACTTTGCAATATTTTCAGATCCTCTGTATATCTTGGTACTTCTTTGTACTACTTTTGTGGTGCTGACATAACATGATGTTCTATCTGTCACCATCTTTGCTGGTCCATGATTATGATCAAAGCATATTGTCCAAATAAAGAAATTTCAACAACTGAACATCATCTGTTCTCACCTATTTTGCTTCATCTGCTTTTTAGTGTCCAGGACACAGAGGAAGAGGACGTCTCCACATGCACACTTGTTCTTCGTGTTTTCACTTACTGTTAAAGTAAAAAAATCTAATTTTAATTCATCCAAGTGTAATTAGTTGTTATGTAATACATATTATATACATAAAACAACTTTGTCCCCAAACACACCTAACAGCAGTAGAGGTGAAAGAAAAGACATTTCTGTCAGAAGTGGGATTCGAACCCAAAGAGGATGTAGATGTTCATTGGTCCGTTGTTGTAAAGCAAATTCCCATACCGGGAGTTGAACCCGGGCCGCCTGGGTGAAAACCAGGAATCCTGACCGCTAGACCATATGGGATTCGAAGATGCTGGATTTAGGCGCCAGTCTCTTCAGAGGCGTGGGTTCGAATCCCACCTCTGCCAGTTTGCCCCAGCTGTGCGGTACGCTCGCCCACTGAGCTACATCCCCTGCATGGTGTGGTAGCTTTAGCAGCTTGACGGGACTCCATTGATGATGGCTTTTATAGAGGTTGTGCATGTGCGCAACTCAAGGTGAACATACTCAGAGTCGATTGAATCAACTAAGATCAGCTGTTCTGGAACCAGATACTTAGAGTTTCTCATCTCAGAGTAAGTCAACTCAGAGTTCAGGGAGAGACTCAAAGTTCGTTGAAACTCCTACCTGAAATACCCCCCAGGTGCATGATGACATATTTATGTTCTGGGGTCAATCACCTGTATTTTTCAGTAAAAACATTTTCCCTGACTGGGAATCGAACCCGGGCCGCGGCGGTGAGAGCGCTGAATCCTAGCCACTAGACCACCAGGGAGTGTGTGGGCGCCAAATGTTGTAGTGTATGATCAATGCTCTGTGTGAGATTTTTTTTGATGACTGAAAAGTTCTCCCCCTCAGAACATTTTAAATTCCATAAATCTCCTGCTGTACAAGACTCGTTGCACTCGGGGTATGATTCTAGCTTCGGGTGCGAGAGGTCACAGGTTCAAATCCCGGACGAGCCCGTTGTCATGTTGCATGGCACATTTATCAGACAGTAAACTTTATGGTGGAGTCAGAGACATATTAGAACATAACAACAGTGCAGGAGAAGGAAGGGAGTTGATATATTTAGACTTCTTCATTTTTAAATTGCAAAACTTGCTTAAGCTAAACTCTCCATTTAAACCTGTGTAAATCTGTGAAAAACTTATGACATGCCCAAACAATTCCACATGGCCAAATCCACCAGGGCTTGTATTAACTGAGAATTCTCCGTCATTGATGGATTTTTTTTTTCTTAAAGATTTGACGCACAAAGTAAACAAATCATCATCATCAAGATCACAGGTTGGTAACATCACCTGTAAGGAGAGTGGAGCAGTGGAAGAGTGCTGGGCCCAAAACCCAGAGGTGGATGATGGAAACCATCCTCTGCTCAGGCAGTCATCAAATAATAAACAATGTTCTCTCTAAAGTGAGATTACAGTTTACTTCATCCTCACACTGCACTTTGCCTGCATCTGAGCTAAAGATACATACAAAATAATCTAAATCTGCTTTACTTTGAAATGAGAGCTAAAGTCTTGTGGAGAATGTGGGCAACGATCCCACATTCTGACATGCTAGCATGCAAGCTAAGCTTTGGGAAAAGGCCCCTTTAACAACCTCTGAGTTCACCGTCAACAGGTTTCAAAAATATTTAGAAATCATTCACGATCGCCTTAAATCGATCATTTGCATTGCTGACCGTCAAGTAACTTCTAAGGTATACGTGTATGCGTGATGTCCTCGCGTATGAATGAATGTTTCACTGATGCAGATCCTGACATTTTCCAGCTAAATGACAAGACAAGACAATGTGTTAGTTAGTAGCAGAGGATGGTTTAGATCCATCGACCTCTGGGTTATGGGCCCAGCACGCTTCCACTGCGCCTCTCAAAAGATATCACCTTCTGAGATGTTGCATGTGGTCAGTATGGGGATTGAACCCATGACCTTGGTGTTATCAGCGCCACACTCGAACCATTGCCATTAGCTGTGGATGAGGGAGCTGAGCTGCAGACCATTCAGTGTGTAGTGGGTTCGAATTTTGTTCACCGGGTAGTGTGGCCGAGCGGTCCAAGGCGCTGGATTAAGGCTCCAGTCTCTTTGGAGGCGTGGGTGTTGGGAGAGCGTTAGACTGAAGATTTAAAGGTCCCTGGTTCAATCCTGGGTTTTGGCATCTTAGGTGGTACCTGAGTGAGATTCATGCTCTGTTTTATTTGACCTACATTTCCAATGTTCTCCCTCCTCTTTCAACCACACCATGAAATATTGTGAGGTTGGATGCGTCACGCTGACTGGTTGTGTGTCCAAAAGGCTGTCAAACACATCTTTCTTCCATTTTCTCCTCCACACATTTGAACACAGTTTTGAGATTTCCCATAATGTCATATGTGTGTCATTTTTGCAGTGAAGTATTTAATTAAATGTAAAACTGTTATAAACGGAGTGTTGCATCAGTGGCCACCATCACTTCAAGTCACCCAAATGGGAAAGATCCTTATCGACAGCATTGTTGTGCATTGTTGTGCTGGCGGTCTGTTCCCCTGAGGTTAGTCTGTGTTGTGCAGGGTGCGTAATTTAGGCATTTTTGTCTCCCTGTGAACAAAAGTTACAGAAGGCAGTGAAAGATGACACCAACACCAGGTGGGCTGAAATGAGAAACATCACAGTCAAAAAGTTTGTGTTTACATGTGAACACACACAGTTTGGCAGGGGGCACCCAGATTTGAACTGGGGACCTCTTAATCTGCAGTCAAATGCTCTACCACTGAGCTACACCCCCATAAACACACACAGCCCATCACTGCAGATCAGCAGGTCTGACTGAAAACAAACTGTAAAGTATGAACCACAGCACTGCTGGGGTTTGAATTCTTAGGGTGCGAGAGGTCCTGGGTTAAAATCCCGGACGAGCCCTTGTGTTATTTCGCCAATATCAGTTGCTGACCATCATGACTCTTACCAAAGTTTGTGTCCTGTGCAAAGCGGTCAATCACCAAATTTCTGTCTGCGCAACAACCACTAAATTACTGTTTCTCTTGTCTTGTCCAGAGATTGCAAGTGAAAGCTGTAACAGCTGAGAGTGAAGCACTGCTGGGGTTTGAATGCAGGATGTCCTGTTTACCAAAAGCCTCCAAAGCCCACTCAGGGACCTGCTGTGTTTAGTTCACTTGTTGCTGTAATCTCCAACAAAGAGCTAAAGTATTGTGGAGAATGTGGGCATCGATCCCACTACCTCTCATGCTAAGCGAGCGCTCTACCATTTGAGCTAATTCCCCAGCCATTACCCCCCTGTTCTCGAAACAAACCCAAAGTGAATATGATATATATACATATAATATAATGTATATTATTATATTCTAAATATAATATATATTATTATATTAAATAATTGCAGAGAGAGAGATGACCTGGCAGTGGTGGGATTTGAACCCATGCCAAGAAACTGGAGCCTGAATACAGCACACCTGTGTCACCTGTGAGAAAGCTCAAAGCTGTGTCCAAAGGTTTGGAGGAGTTAATGGCAAAAAGATGTCTTTGAAGCCATTTGGACACACAAGCAGTCAGCGTGCAGCATTCAACCTCACAATATTTCATGGTGTGGTTGAAAGAGGAGGCAGAATATTGGAAATGTAGGTCAAAACAAGCAGGTCATAAAAAGTCATTTGGCAAGAGTTATGGGGTACTTCGGGTGAGGTCAACTCTGACTGAGATGCAGAATGTCCTGTTTACAAGACAGACACTTTAAGCAGCGAAGCATCAGTACTGCCAGTTTGTGTCTGTATCGTAGAGGAAGAAAACACAAAGGTCTGTCACAAAGGTTCTAATGACATCAAAGAGATCAAAGGCTCCTCCCACTTTTTTCTCATGACCTCCACAGTAGAGTGCACTCTGTTAATGAAGCTCCAAAGACAATCATGGTCCTGCCAGATACCTTTGAGTTCTGCCGACAGAAGAAAGAACCAAACTGGGCCAGGAGCCAAATATTTGTTGGATCAGGAATCCTGAAATGTCTCTTTTGTGCAGTCAGGATGTCCAAGCAATCTCAGACTGTCCCTGTTTTACCAGCAGCTCTACAAGTGATTCGGTCTTTTTCTTTGTCCTCAGTAAAATAAACTGCATTTAAAAGCTTCACAATGTGAACAAGCTTCCAATGACAACCGTCCCAAGTAAAGTCTCCATATTGTTCAACTTTTGCTCCTACATTAAAACAAACCACTTTACCATCAACCTCAGCTGCAGTATACACATTACACTTGTGTTCACTTTGGTAATTTGGTAGGATGACTACACAGGATAAATTGCTCCAAGCTGAGTGGATAGTTGAGAGATCAGGGTGTTGCGCAAGATAAAGACTTCCTGTGCTTCATAATCAACGCTGAAGATTAATGCGAACGTGAGATAGTATGACTTATGCATCTGTGTCATGTTGGAGATCAATGAAAGACAGGAAATACCTTTGATCTCCAGTGACGTCACACAGTCTCGTTGTGGAGTTATTAGTTGTTGATGTTGTTCTGAAAAATCTGCATCAGTGAAACATTCATTCATACACGAGGACATCACGTATATTAATAGAATATAGAATAATAGAAAATCTTATTTTTTCTGTGTGTTCCTGAGAAAGAGGCTCATGTGCTGCTTGAAGTGAATCAGAGCAGCTTCTGTCAGGAACATCTGTTTGTTGCTGACAACATCTGGATTACAGATGACACATCAGACTGATATTATCTGTGTCATGGTGTTCAGAGATTTCAGCAGCTCACATCCAACACAGAGACTCTGAGCAGGCCCACCTGGTCTTAGACCCAGACCCAGACCCAGACCTAAATCCAAACCCAGGAGACAGAGGTTGAGTGAGTCAGTGAGGAAGAAGCTGCTCGTTCTCCTTCAACAGTTTGATCCGAGGAAAAGTCACTTCCTCTTTTCAGGAATCAACTTCTACCATCTGTCCACTAGATGGAGATAACTGAGCATCAACTTAAAAACCCTCCGGTCTTCCATGTGTGAACTATAATACAAGTGAATTAAACAAAGATCGTCCCTGGGTGGGCTCGAACCACCAACCTTTCAGAAAACAGCCGAACACGCTGACCGATTGCAACCCCTGGCTGGGACAGGGCCGTTTGGGCGAGTCAAGCTGAAATAATTAATTTAATTTCATCAGAATTATGCATCCGTCAGAAGCCTGAGTAGCTCAGTCGGTAGAGCATCAGACTTTTAATCTGAGGGTCCAGGGTTCAAGTCCCTGTTCAGGCGATGCAGCTTCTTCCCTTTAGTTGTTCACATCATAGACTCCACAGCAGTGATAGGTGACGCTGATCTATGAAACCATGAGTCTTTCATGTCCATTTCAAGGCCCATTTGTGCAGGAAAGATCTTGAGTCTGGTGCCTCAGACCACTGAGCCATCCTGACACGTGTGTCCAGCTGCCAGTCTCTGGTGAGGAAACAGAAAAGTGAATGATAGCTTTGATAGGACTGTGTCAGCTCTCTCTCTCCCTCTCTCAACCCAACCGGTCGAGGCAGATGGCCGCCCCCCCTTGTTCTGCCTCTTAAAGGAAGTTTTTCCTTGCCACTGGCACCAAGTGCTTGCTCATCGGGGGATCTGTTGAGTGTCTAAATAATTTTAGAGTTTTGTCTAGACCTGCTCTTTATGTAAAGATGATTGATGTAACTTTGTTGTGATTTGGTGCTCTACAAATAAATCTGATTTGATTGGTGGAGCGGCAGTGGAACATTGTTACAGTTGTAATGACACCATTTTCAAATATAACCAACCATAGATCGCGAACAGCTAGCTTAGCAGAGGATTGGTTTTGTTCATCAACCTCTAGGTTATGGGCCCATAACCACGCGACACCACTCTGCTGCAAACCACCCCAGATGGGACTTGAACCTAATAGTGACTTGTGGGTTCAAGTCCCATCTGGGGTGGTTGCACGCTGCAACAACATGTCTCTGTGGGGCAATCGGTCAGCGTGTTCACTGAAGCAGCTGTTCACTGAAAGGATGGTGGTTTGAGCCCACCCAGGGAAGTGCTTTGTCTTATCCACTGGAACTTTAGTCGACACATGGAAGATTTGATTTGGAGAAGGTGTGTGTCCGGGTTCCCAGGGATGTTCTGTGGGAATATAGAACCATCCCATCACTATACACCAAGAGACAAAGAAGCTGGACCTGAGAGTTTGAGAGGTTGGATGCTACACGCTGATTGTTTGTGTGTCCAGGACGTTTCAAGGACTTCTTTCTGCCATTCTCTGCTCCAAACATTTAGATGCAACTTTCAGGGGTCAGAAACATGTGGCATTATTGCAGGCAAGCTGGGCAGGCCATGTGGTAGTGTGGCCGAGCGGTCCAAGGCGCTGGATTTAGGCTCCAGTCTCTTCAGAGGCGTGGGTTCGAATCCCACCACTGCCAAGCTTTGCACTATACGGTGAAATCTTGAAGTGTTTATTTAAATCTAAAGCTCTTATGAATATAGTGTTCCACCAGTGGCTACCATCACTTTGAGTTACTGAAGTGGGGACCAACATCTGAGCTAAAGATACAAATAAAATAATCTAAATCTGCTTTTATTAGCAGAGTATTAGCGGTGCGACGGCTTCAATCCCGGTTCAATCCCGGGTTTCAGCATGGGAGGTTGTACCTGAGTGAGGTTCAAGCTCAGGTTTCTTTGACCTACATTTCCAATTTTCTCCCTCCTCTTTCAACCACACCATGAAATATTGTGAGGTTGGATGGGTCACGCTGACTGGTTGTGTGTCCAAAAGGCTGTCAAACACATCTTTCTTGCATTTTCTCCTCCAAACATTTGGACACAGTTTTGAGATTTCCCATAATGTCATATGTGTGTCATTTTTGCAGTGAAGTATTTCATTAAATGTAAAACTGTTATAAATGGAGTGTTGCATCAGTGGCCACCATCACTTCAAGTAACCCAAATGGGAAAGATCCTTATTGACAGCATTGTTGCGCTTTGCTACATCTGAGCTAAAGATACAAATAAAATAATCTAAACCGGCTTTTATTTTGAAATTATTTTTGGCGATTTTTTTGGAGGATGTTTTACATTTCTAGCATCCCGGCTAGCTCAGTCGGTAGAGCATGAGACTCGTAATCTCAGGGTCGTGGGTTCGAGATCCACGTTGGGCGATAAGAAGTTCTTTTTTAGACCCAAAGTTACATTTCCAATATTCTGCCTCGTCTTTCAACCACAACCACATGAAATATTGTGAGGTTGAATGCTGCACGCTGACTGCTTGTGTGTCCAAATGGCTTCAAAGACATCTTTCTGCCATTCACTCCTCCAAACCTTTGGACACAGCTTTGAGCTGTCTCACAGGTGTCATTGTTTCAGTGAAGATGTATGTATGGATGTATTCCCCCTGAATCCTGCGATTCACAGCTTCCACCAAATGGAGCCAAATAAGACACAAAACTTATTGTGATGTGAGTCTGAAGAGCTGCTGCCTTTGATACATCACCTGATGATGTCACAGTACTCACAGAATGAAACTCCTCCTTTGAAGCTGCTTTGAAGAATTTCCAAAATCACATGTGATTCAGATGTAAACACAAAGGCTGCCCCACTGTCACCATTCAGAGCAGCTGAGAAGCTTATTGATCATTCATTGATTATTAATGAACAGCTCAGAACCAAAGAGTGTGTCTGAAGCACAGGAAAGAGTTCTGCTCTCCAACACTCTGATCCTGCTGATTACCACTCCACTGGAGCCTGTGACATTTCCCTCCTTCATTATCAATGCTGGAGATGCCAGGGATTGAACCCGGGGCCTCATACATGCAAAGCATGCACTCTACCACTGAGCTACATCCTCTTTGGACCTTTACTGAACCACAGAGGCTCTGAGCTACTGCAGCAGGTGAAAAGAGAAACTGTTTCATGAAGCCTCCTCTCTGCTCAGGGTTGGATCACTGTTTTGGTTGGAGTGGAGTTACTGTTAACTCGGATCACTGGATTCAAAGTCCAGAGTGCTAACCATTACACCATGGAACCACAGGACTGTTAGCTGATCTTTGTCAAAGGTGCTAACTCGAGGTTCCAGTGTCGAGGGATGTCATTGATGGAGCCAAACCGTCTCCACTTCTTATATGGTGAATGTGTGCTTCTGTGTTTTTTTTTCTTTTGCAAGAAAATGTAAAATGTTTACGATACGATACAGATACAGACGTTTCAGAGAACAACTGCAGAGATGACTTTCTGCTTAGTTGAGGTGATGACGAGGAACTCCACTGAGAGTGAAGCACTGCTGGGGTTTGGATGCAGGATGTCCTGTTTACAAGACAGACTCTACTCTCAGACTCTCTTTGAAAATCTGAGTATCCGGTTCCAGAACAGCTGATCTTAGTTGGTTCATGTTCACGTTGAGTTGCATGCATGCACAACCTCTATAAAAAGCCATCATCAATGGAGATCCAGTTACTTCAACCCAGTGGAGTTGGAGGTCTTAAAGCAGGCCCATGGAGAGGATGAGTATGTTTCGCCGAAAATGTAACAGCTGCAGCAGCAAAGGAGAAACAGCATGAGAAGAAATTACTACCCGAGTCAACGTGTAAGTTTGGATGTACTCTTCGATTGATTTTACATTTAACTTTAAGAGATCGTAGTTTACAGTTATAAATATAAATGGGGATAAAATCAGATTTTCATTTCATTTCAAAACTCTCGAGTGGTGAATGCAAAACTTCCTGAACTTGTTTTCAGAATTGCTCCTTTTCTTTCAGCTCACTTCTAAAATTAATTTTATGTTACATTTTCTTGCTGAAGATAAAGCAGAGAGGAGGCTTCATCAGACACTTTGCATGCATCCATACGTGTAGAGTGGACAAAAGGAGGTAGTTTCCATTTTCGAAGGACAGAGTGGCAATATTTTGACAGGACTCTAAGTGTTTTACTGGTAAGATTCAGGTTCCACCGAGACTTGAACTCAGATCACTGGATTCAGAGTCCAGAGTGCTAACCATTACACCATGGAACCCTGCAGGCATGAGTATGTGTTCATGCAGATGAGAAAGGAATTTTAGTCTTTTAAAAGTGTGGGTGGTCAAAAGTCGACCAAAATACCAGTCTCTCCTGGAGGCGTGGGTTCAAATCCCACTTCTGACAGAAACCACTTTCATTTCACCTCTACTGCAGCAAGGTGTGTTTTTTGAGGACAAAGTTGTTTTGGTCTATTCTTGACCGCCCAAACTTTTAAAAGACCAAAATTCCTTTGACATGTCGAAATATTGCTACTCAGTCCTTCGAAAATATGTTCACACCAAATAACACACACCTGCCAAATGGGAGGCCTGGGTTCAATTCCCAACCGATGCAAAGGAACCAATTGCCAACATCCAACATATGTAAAAATTGTCATGTTCACCTCACACACTAAAGGTCTCTGGATAGAAGCTGTTAGGAAACAACTTTATTCTCCTTGTTTATCCACAGAGGAAGTGAAGTCACACACCACGTGATGTTTCTCTTTCCTTTCCTCCCTACATTACCTCGTCTGTGCAAGTACTGTATGCTGCCTTTCGAGTGTCTTCTTTTGACAGCATGTAAAAAAATCCATGAGGCCTTGTAGACACCAAAAAGGCAGCCTACAAACTTGGAGAGCACCAGCATTGATCCTAACAGAAGTTTAACACAGAGCCTTCAGATGTGCAGTCAGTCTTCCTGGAATTCAGATATCTGAAAGGATGGTGGTTCAAGCCCACCCAGGGATGTTCTTTGTTTAAACCCCTTTGCGGATAAGATCTCTGCCTGTCTTGTGGAAGACTGGGATTTCAATTCCTGAATGTCAGAAACTCAGTGCTGCTTGCAATATAAAACACAGCTGCTCTACATGAACAGTGATACAACTGTGGTCACCTCCTGTCTGTAGACAGACTCATCACTGTGCTGGATGAGGCCGATGAAAGAAAAGACCTCCTTCGAGCCGGAGTTGAACCAGCGACCTAAGGATTTCAGCTGTAAACCTCTACAGTCCTCTGCTCTACCAACTGAGCTATCGAAGGGAGCTGTTCAACCTCTGCTCTTCTTGTCTCTTCTTGTCTCCTTTGACTAATGTTTACAGATTTGGGTTAGGGAAAACCTGAAGAATGTCATTTATCACAGTATGATCAAAAAAGTGGCTCAGCTCAAACCAGGTGACGTTGAGGACAATTCTGACTGGATAGATAATTTTAAGTGGAATAGCAGGCTGCAACTTAGACAGACTAAAGCAACCACCGACGAGGATGGGATTCAAACCCACGCGTGCAGAGCAGAATGGATTAGCAGTCCATCGCCTTAACCACTCGGCCACCTCGTCATGTTTGATTGCTTCAAAGGCAGATATTTATTAATTCTAGCTGGAATGGCAGGCTGCAACAGTGTTTGTGATGTCACAAAGGTTCTAACGACATCACGGAGATCAAAGACTCCTCCCACTTTTTTGACCTCCACAGTAGAGTGCACTCTGTTAATGAAGCTCAAAAGACAATCATGGTCCTGCCAGATACCTTTGAGTTCTGCAGACAGAAGCAACAACAAAACTGGAACTATTTGGACGGAACCTGGTTTGTCTGTGTTACTTCCAAGGTATGTTCGGAGGTCTACCAGGTCCAATTCTCTCCAGATGTCCCCAAACACACGCTTCCCCTCCAGGTTTGTCATCTCCAACGGGGCTCGAACCCACAACCCTGAGATTAAGAGTCTCATGCTCTACCGACTGAGCTAGCCGGGCCGCTAGAAGCAAAACATCCTCCAAAAAATCGCCAAAAATCATTTCAAAATAAATAAATAAATAAATGACATTATGGGAAATCTCTGTGTACAAATGTTTGGAGGAGAAAATGGAAGAAAGATGTGTTTGACAGCCTTTTGGACACACAACCAATCAGCGTGACGCATCCAACCTCACAATATTTCATGGTGTGGTTGAAAGAGGAGGGAGAATATTGGAAATGTAGGTCAAAGAAACCTGAGCTTGCATCTCACTCAGGTACCTTTGATGCCGAAACCCCGGATTGAACCATGAACCTTTAGATCTTCAGTCTAACGCCCTTAGTGTTACGTTGATAATGTAGTGCCTCACCATCATGACTCTTACCAAAGTTTCTGTTAAAAAAGAGCAATCACCATCTGCTCAACACAGCAACCAACACTAAACTGCTGTTTCTCTAGTCCAGAGACTGCAAACAAAAGCTGTAACACAGGAAGTGATGGCAGGACCATCACTGGTGGTCCACACCAGGCTGCAGCCTCTCTGTGTGAAACTTTGGTTGCTGTTCAGCTGCAGTTAATCATTATTTTCACACTTCAGCTGCTGGTTTGATTTTTCTCCCCTTCTCCATCTGGTGTCCCTTTTTAGACTCCATGACTGTGACAGAGTGATTTTCCTTCCTCTGTGATACAGACACAGACTGCAGAGAAACTGGCAGCACTGATGCTGAGCTGCTTAAAGTGTCTGTCCTGTAAACTGGACATTCTGCATTCAAACCCCAGCAGAGCTTCACTCTCAGTGGAGTTCCTGCTCATCACTGAAACAAACTGATGAGAATCATCACTTCCTCTATCTGTCATAATTTAGTGGTTGGGGCTGTGTTTAGTATTGATGATTGACTGCTTTCCACAGGAGAAAAACTTTGGTAAGAGTCATGATGGCCACTAATTTTGGAGACATAACACAACGTGTTCGTCCGGGACCTCTCGCACCCTAAGCGAGAATCATACCCCTACAGGATGTCCTGTGACACAGACCAGGAAAGTTGGCCTCAGATGGAACATCTTAAGTGGAGAATGGCCAACGATACATGAGGGGAGAAAGATGTGCGGCTTTAATGACCTGGCAAACCACATTTGTCATTCAGTAAGACATTTCCAATCACTTGGAGCAGATTCAAAGGAACCTGTTCAAGTCTTTCTGCCATTCTCTCCTCCAAACCTTTGGACACAGCATCCAGGTTTCTCATAATGTGACATGGGTGTCATTACTGCTGTGAAGGTGGTAGTTTGGCCAAGCAGTCCAAGGTGCTGCATTCATTCTGCGGTCTCTTAGAGGGGTGGGTTTGAATCCCATCGCTACTAATTACCTCTGTTCCTCTGAATGTAACCTGTTTACAACATCAGTTGAGTGTGATGACTGAGCTCTTAGTGAAACACATCACGGGTTCTAGGTCTTCCACGTGAATGCCTTTTATAGCAGGCATTGCTTCTTAATGCTGAAATGAGAGATAAAAAGCTATGTCGGAAGTTTCAAGGTGCAAACACAGTTTGTACTAACAGTTAATTGAGGCGAAAGACCAGACCGTGTTCAGACCACATCTTCAGCTATCAGCAGATGTGACGAGGTGGCCGAGTGGTTAAGGCGATGGACTGCTAATCCATTGTGCTCTGCACGCGTGGGTTTGTATCCCGTTCTCGTCGGTGTCACTTTAGTCTGTTGGCAGAATAATCCAAAATGTCTGACTTTCGGTCCATCGTGAATGATCTCTAAATGTGTTTGAAACCTGTTGAAGGTTAATTCAAAGGTCATCTGGATATACTGCATCTGCTTTCAAAAACATTGTCAGATCTTTCAGTTTTTTCTACACAAGACTTTAGCTCTTTGAAGATAGGGCAACAAGAGAAGGCCAAAATAAGTAACTTATTTGAGGTTCATCAAAAGTAAAAACTAAACTATTCTGTCCAGCTACAGCTGCGTCAGGTTAAAAACCCGCACTAATTTGAAATGCTCACCTTTGATGGAAGTTAAGTCCATAAAAATGGTTGTATGGTCTAGTGGCTAGGATTCGGCACTCTTACGGCCGCGGCCCGGGTTCGATTCCCGGTCAGGATGTACTGGATGTATGGCAACAAGAGAAGGCCGAAATAAGGAGCTTAAAACTCCAATACCAGTTAGTCAGCAAAATATGATGAGCCAAGTCCACTGAGACAAATAACAAAGGATTTTCTTTAGCATAAAATAAAGCCAGTCTCTGATGAGGAAACAGAAGAGTTGATGCTAGCTTTGATAGCACAGTGTCAGCTACACAGTCCAAAAAAACACTTTCACACAGGCCGGTTAGCTCAGCTGGTTAGAGCGTGGTGCTAATAACGCCAAGGTCATGGGTTCAATCCCCATACTGGCCACAAGCAGCATCTCAGAACTTGGTGTTGTTCTCTCCATAGACTTCAATGCAGTCTGAAGTCTTTTTCCAACCAGTGGAACTGCCCCCTGGTGGTCATTAGAAGTGCGGCTTAACTTATCAGATACAACAATAACACGAAGTTACAATGATCAGAGCAAAGACTGCATATTGATCATTTCCTTTATAAGTCCAACAATCCATGAGGGGAGAAAAATTCATGGCACCCAGAGTGAGAAGCAAACCCCAAAACTAAGGAGCACAAATGCACATTGCATTTATCATACAAGACAAAAACACTTTTTTTTGGTCATTTATGCACTCAAAGGTTTTACCTGTCGCATGATCTCAGAAGCTAAAGCTGCCACACCATGCAGGGGATGCAGCTCAGTGATCAAGATGGATCCAGTCAAGTGCTGGTAGAGACGATGGAACAGACGATAAACTGACAACAGGACATTAAAGTCAGCCACACTCAGAGACCACGTGGCCTAAAGGATGAGTCGTCTTAACTTTGTGGTTGGTCAGAGGTGTATTACAGGTGAAGGGAATAAACAATTTGAAATTTACTAAATATCTTTTTATCTCTCATTTCGGCTTTAACTTAAGAAGCAATGCCTGGTATAAAAGGCGTTCATGTTGGAGACATAGAATCCGTGATGTGTTACACTAAGTGACTTTAACTCCATAATTAAATAACAAAGCTCAGGGATTGTCTTTAAAAGGACCCACAATAGCTGCTGAAACCCGGGATTGAAACAGGGACCTTTAAATCTTCAATCTAACGCTCTCCCATATGAGTTATTTCAGCACAGCACACAGTAGAAATGACTTCTCATTATTGCTTCCATGACCTGGAAGTGGAGCTAAAGGTGTGTCCCTATCACCGGCCTTGATAATGATAACTGAGCACCAGTGAGTGCTCTCCTCCTCTTAGATGAGTCCTAACAACAGCACTCAGCTGTGTCTCTCCCCAAATGGGAAACTTGGTCCATAAAAGGAAGTAAACGTTGCTGGCAGGATTTGAACTTGCGCGGGGAAACCCCAATGGATTTCTAGTCCATCGCCTTAACCACTCGGCCACAACAACCACACAAAACAAAGTTCCTGTGACTCAGCATTTTCCAGCCTGGATAGTTTTCTACTCAAAGGACAGGGCACCTTCTTGTTGTGAGGAAGCACAGCTTTCAACCTTTGTGGAAGTGACACACAATTGTGAGGAGCACAAGCGTTGACTGACACAGACGTGGTTTTAGAGAAAAACTGCAGAGAAACTGGCAGCACTGATGCTGAGCTGCTTAAAGTGTCTGTCTTATAAACAGGACATCCTGCATTCAAACTCCAGCAGTGCTTCACTCTCAGTGGAGTTCCTGCTCATCACTTCCTGTATTACAGCTTTTACTTGCAGTTTCTGGACAAGAGTTATTAGCACCACGCTCTAACTAGCTGAGCTAACCGGCCTGTGTGCATTTGCAGTGATATTTTTTTTTCACTGCAATTGCAGTGCATTTGCAGTGAACTTTTGCACTGCTTTTGCCATGTCAGACGATCTGTGATGTCAGAAGGTCTGTGATGTCAGATTATTAAAAAGACATTTTATACTGAATTGAACTCTTAATTCTTAATTTTTAATTCTGATTCATTTGACTTTGTCTGTTGTTTCTGCATCCTTGTTCAGTCAGACCAACAGCAGGCTGCCATCCACAGTTCATCACTTTTATTATTAATGATCAGCTCAGAACCAAACAGTGTATCTTTCATCCAAAGACACACTCCACTCTCCACACAGGAGGTGTTTCAGGTGTCTGTCATGACGGTCAGCTACTTATGTTGGAATATTTTAAGATCCTCTGTACATTTCTGTATATCAGAGTGGTGCTGTGGCTTAGTTGGTCAAAGCGCCTGTCTAGTAAACAGGAGATCCTGGGTTCAAATCCCAGCAGCACCTATTTTAAGGTTGTTGAGATAAACTCATGTAACTTCTTCTGCAGGAGTTCCATTAAAACTCTCTGACCAATCAGGTAACTGCAGAGTCTTCATATCTCCCTTTGGAACATCCTGACGTTTTGTGGAATAGATGGCCGTGGAAGGCCGGTTAGCTCAGCTGGTTAGAGCGTGGTGCTAATAACGCCAAGGTCAAGACTCATGTCTCATGATGGGACATCCAGTGTGTATAAACAGCAGAGGATGGTTTCGATCCATCGACCTCTGGGTTATGGGCCCAGCACGCTTCCACTGCACCACTCTGCTCACTATGTTCAGGGCGCAATGTCCTCTGGAGTTTTGTGTAATTTTTAACCACCACATCCACTTTCTGTCAAAGCGGCTGTGGTGGTTAAAAAGTACTGAGATTTCCACCTGCAGTGTATCAAATGACCACGAGGGGGCAGCTTGGAAAATGAAGTCAGATCTTATTGACGAGCATCAGACTTTTAATCTGAGGATCCAGGGTTCAAGTCCCTGTTCAGGTGCTGCAGCTTCTTCCCAATGGCTGTTTTTTTGTCATCACATGTACCTTTGTGTTCATGACGAGGAGGCTGAGTGGTTAAGGCGATGGACTGCTAATCCATTGTGCTCTGCACGCGTGGGTTCGAATCCCATCCTCGTCGGTGTTCAGCTGGCTTTAGTCCGTCTGAGCTGTACCCTGCTGGTGAGCAGGTTGAAATGTGGTGATTGACCCTTTTTAACAGGAGACAAACTTTGTTAAGAGTCATGATGGTCACTACACCACAGAAACTGCATGAGCAGATGAACCGATGAGCAAGCACTTGGCGCCAGTGGCGAGGAAAAACTTCCTTTAAGAGGCAGAAGCAGGCTCGGGGGGGCGGCTATCTGCCTCGACCTGTTGGGTTGAGAGAGGGAGAGAGAGAGCTGACACTGTCCTACCAAATCATTAACTTTTCTGTTTCCTCACCAGAGACTGGCAGCTGGACACACGTGTCAGGATGGCTCAGTGGTCTGAGGTAACAGACTCAAGATCTTTCCTGCACAAATGGGCCTTGAACATGAAAGACTCATGGTTTCTTTATTTCATAGATCAGTGTCACCTATCACTGCTGTGGAGTCTATAATGTGAACCACTAACACAACCAGCCAACCTCACACAGCTCCATATCATAAGGGTTAGCTCTCCTGACGACTGCAAGGCAACAGCTGGGCTTGTCCAGCAAAGGAGATGCTGATTCTGTGATGTCACAAAGGTTTTAATGACGTCACAGAGATCAAAGACTCCTCCCATTTTTTCTCATGAACTCCACCATAGAGTGCACACTGTTAATGAGGCTCAAAAGGCAATCATGGTGCTGCCATCACTTCCTGTGTTACAGCTTTTGCTTGCAGTCTCTGGACTAGAGAAACAGCAGTTTAGTGTTGGTTGCTGTGTTGAGCACATGGTGATTACTCTTTTTTAACAGAAGACAAACTTTGGTAAGAGTCATGATGGTGAGGCACTACATTATCAATGTAACACTAAGGGCGTTAGACAGAAGATCTAAAGGTCCCTGGTTCAGTCCCGGGTTTCGGCATCAAAGGTACCTGAGTGAGGTGCAAGCTCAGGTTTCTTTGACCTACATTTCCAATATTCTCCCTCCCTCCCTCTTTCAACCACACCATGAAATATTGTGAGGTTGGATGCGTCACGCTGACTGGTTGTGTGTCCAAAAGGCTGTCAAACACATCTTTCTTCCATTTTCTCCTCCAAACATTTATACACAGTTTTGAGATTTCCCATAATGTCATTTATTTATTTATTTATTTTGAAATGATTTTTGGCGATTTTTTGTAGGATGTTTTGCATTTCTAGCAACCTGGCTAGTTCAGTCAGTAGAGCATGAGACTCTTAATCTCAGGGTCGTGGGTTCGAGCCCCACGTTGGAGATGACAAACCTGGAGGGGAAGCGTGTGTTTGGGGACATCTGGAGAGAATTGGACCTGGTAGACCTCCAAACCTACCTGGGAGGTAATCCAGACAAACCAGGTTCAGTCCAAATAGTTCCAGTTTTGTTGTTGCTTCTGTCTGCAGAACTCAAAGGTATCTGGCAGGACCATGATTGCCTTTTGAGCTTCATTAACAGAGTGCACTCTACTGTGGAGGTCATGACAAAAAAGTGGGAGGAGTCTTTGATCTCTTTGATGTCGTTAGAACCTTTGTGACATCACAAACACACCTTGCTGCAGTCGAGGTGAAAGAAAAGCACATTCTGTCAGAAGTGGGATTTGAACCCACGCCTCCAGGGGAGACTGCAACCTGAACGCAGCGTCTTAGACTGCTCGGCCATTCTGACAACGAAAACTAGCAAATGAGCCGAAAAATTTGTTAAAAAATTAGCCCATCAAGAGACAGCGACATGCAGAACTTGTCCTGTTGCAGCCTGCTATTCCAGCTAGAATTAATAAATATCTGCCTTTGAAGCAATCAAACATGATGAGGTGGCCGAGTGGTTAAGGCGATGGACTGCTAATCCGTTGTGCTCTGCACGCGTGGGTTCGAATCCCATCCTCGTCGGTGGTTGCTTTAGTCTAAGTTACAGCCTGCTATTCCACCTAAAATTATCTATCCAGTCAGAATTGTCCTCAACGTCACCTGGTTTGAGCTGAGCCACTTTTTTGATCATACTGTGATAAATGACATTCTTCAGGTTTTCCCTAACCCAAATCTGTAAACATTAGTCAAAGGAGACAAGAAGAGACAAGAAGAGGAGAGGTTGAACAGCTCCCTTCGATAGCTCAGTTGGTAGAGCGGAGGACTGTAGAGGCTTAAAGCTGATATCCTTAGGTCGCTGGTTCAACTCCGGCTCGAAGGAGGTATTTATTTTCATCAGCCTCATCCAGCAGAGTGATGAGTCTGTCTACAGACAGGAGGTGACCACTGTTGTATCACTGTTCATGTAGAGCAGCTGTGTTTTATACTGCAAGCAGCACTGAGTTTCTGACATTCAGGAATTGAAATCCCAGTCTTCCACAAGACAGGCAGAGATCTTATCCACAAAGGGGTTTAAACAAAGAACATCCCTGGGTGGGCTTGAACCACCATCCTTTCAGATATCTGAATTCCAGGAAGACTGACTGCACATCTGAAGGCTCTGTGTTAAACTTCTGTTAGGATCAATGCTGGTGCTCTCCAAGTTTGTAGGCTGCCTTTTTGGTGTCTACAAGGCCTCATGGATTTTTTTACATGCTGTCAAAAGAAGACACTCGAAAAGCAGCATACAATACTTGCACAGACGAGGTAATGTAGGGAGGAAAGGAAAGAGAAACATCATGTGGTGTGTGACTTCACTTCCTCTGTGGATAAACAAGGAGAATAAAGTTGTTTCCTAACAGCTTCTATCCAGAGACCTTTAGTGTGTGAGGTGAACATGACAATTTTTACATATGTTGGATGTTGACAATTGGTTCCTTTGCATCGGTTGGGAATTGAACCCAGGCCTCCCATTTGGCAGGTGTGTGTTATTTGGTGTGAACATATTTTCGAAGGACTGAGTAGCAATATTTCGACATGTCAAAGGAATTTTGGTCTTTTAAAAGTTTGGGCGGTCAAGAATAGACCAAAACAACTTTGTCCTCAAAAAACACACCTTGCTGCAGTAGAGGTGAAATGAAAGTGGTTTCTGTCAGAAGTGGGATTTGAACCCACGCCTCCAGGAGAGACTGGTATTTTGGTCAACTTTTGACCGCCCACACTTTTAAAATTCCTTTCTTTCCTTCCTTTAGAGTTAGCACTCTGGACTCTGAATCCAGCGATCCGAGTTCAAGTCTCGGTGGAACCTGAATCTTACCAATGGAACACTGAGAGTCCTGTCAAAATATTGCCACTCTGTCCTTCGAAAATGGAAACAACCTCCTTTTGTCCACTCTACACGTATGAATGCATGCAAATTGTCTGATGAAGCCTCCTCTCTGCTTTATCTTCAGCAAGAAAATGTCAAATAAAATTAATTTTAGAAGTGAGCTGAAAGAAAGGGAGCAATTTTGAAAACAAGTTCAAGAAGTTGTGCATTCACCACTCGAGAGTTTTGAAATGAAATGAAAATCTGATTTTATCCCCATTTATATCTTTAACTGTAAACTACGATCTCTTAAAGTTAAATGTAAAATCAATTGAAGAGTACATCCAAACTTATACGTTGACTCGGGTAGTAATTTCTTCTCATGCTGTTTCTCCTTTGCTGCTGCAGCTGTTACATTTTCGGTGAAACGTACTCATCCTCTCCATGGGCCTGCTTTAAGACCTCCAACTCCACTGTGTTGAAATAACTGGATCTCCATTGATGATGGCTTTTTATAGAGGTTGTGCATGCATGCAACTCAACGTGAACATGAACCAACTAAGATCAGCTGTTCTGGAACTGGATACTCAGATTTTCAAAGAGAAATTGGCAGCACTGATGCTGAGCTGCCTAAAGTGTCTGTCTTATAAACAGGACATCCTGCATCCAAACCCAGCAGTGCTTCACTCTCAGTGGAGTTCCTCCTCATCACCTCAACTAAGCAGAAAGTCATCTCTGCAGTTGTTCTCTGAAACGTCTGTATCTGTATCGTAGAAGAAGTAAACATTTTACATTTTCTTGCAAAAGAAAAAAAAACACAGAAGCACACATTCACCATATAAGAAGTGGAGACGGTTTGGCTCCATCAATGACATGATCATGATCAGCTAACACTAGCTGTGGTTCCATGGTGTAATGGTTAGCACTCTGGACTTTGAATCCAGTGATCAGATGTCCAGTGATCAGAAAGAACAAGAGCAGTCGCACCACACAAGCATTTGAAAATAAAGCTAATTTAGATAATTTTATTTGTATCTTTAGCTCAACAAAGCGCAACACAGCGTGCCAGCATTCAGCTTCCCAGCAGTGCCTCTTTATTGAAGTTTAAGGTTGTTGAGATAACCTCATGTAACTTCTTCTGCAGGAGTTTAGTCAGTAATTTGGTTGAGTGAGTAAGCAGGATAATATGGAGCAGTAATTTCAGTAATTTCCAACACCGTGGAGATGATGTTTGGAACTATACGAGGCCGCATCAAGGCAGCGTCTTTCCCTGGTGGTCTAGTGGCTAGGATTCGGCGCTCTCACCGCCGCGGCCCGGGTTCGATTCCCGGTCAAGGAAAGTGTTTTTACTGAAAAATACAGGTGATTGAAAAACTGAATTATTTTGAACTCTCTCGAAATAGCTTTGAAACCTGTTGATGTTGTTAAAGCAGCCTTTTCTGTAATTACTGAAGTGTGCTTCGACAAACACAAAATCTTTCCCAGATGATCACATCCACTTTGACAGAAAGTGGATGTGGCGGTTAAAAATTACACTAATCTCCAGAGGAGACCTGAACACCTTGAGCAAAGTGGCGCAGCGGAAGCGTGCTGGGCCCATAACCCAGAGGTCGATGGATCGAAACCATCCTCTGCTATTTATGCATACTGGATGTCCCATCATGAGACATGACTTTTTCAGCAGCACTGATTAACAGGAAGACATGGAGAATTTTGTCTGTCATATCTATAATATTGATCGTTGTAACCTAAAGCTGATGAAAACCCAAAAGTAGTTTGTTTCTACAGCATCTGACCTGAGCAACAAGGCTCTTTGACCAACTAAGCCACAGCACCACTCTGATGTACAGGGATGTATTTTGGATCTGAAAATACCCCCAACATACGTGGCTGGGGAAGTTGTCATCAATTTAGAATGTGATGACATAACATACGTGGCTGACCATCATGACTCTGACCAAAGTTTCTTTAGCATAAAATAAATTAATTACATTAATGTCCTGAATGTGCTGTGTGTAAATAATGAGGTTCATCAAAACAAAGTCAGAACCAGAGCTCAGGCTGTTGGTACACAAACAAAGAAAGGCATACTTGTGGATTCACAAGATTATATCAGGATCTGACCTTTTCCTGTTCCATCAGTAACCATCAAAGGAGATGCTGATCCTGTGATGTCACAAAGGTTCGAATGACATCACAGAGATCAAAGACTCCTCCCACTTTTTCTCATGACCTCCACCATAGAGTGCTGCCTGCTGCAATAATGCTGCCTTTAATAGAAGTTTAGGAACATTTCATGAAAGAATACATTTTGATGACAGTTGGAAATGTCTGTTTGTTGTTTATCACTCGTTAGGATCCCTGTTAGCTGTCACTGAGGAAGCAGCTACTCTTCTGCTACAGTCAGAGCTCCAGACACAATAACAGTACACACACACTGACTGTTCCTTTACATTATGAGACATGACCTTTAGCTGGAAAATGTCTCATGAAAGACACATGTGAAGTCACGCAAATTTTGAGCCTCTGTGCGATCTAATCAGGAAATCTTTGCGTACTCACGTTGATGGGCTAATTTTTCAGCAAATTTTTTGGCAAATTTTTGAGCTTTTGTGGTTGAGTAATTGTGGTTGCCTGAACACTCTGGCTTCATGTTGCTTCCCTTTGGATGGATGCAGACAAAGTTCCATGACTGTGAATAATGTAGAGAAAGTTGAATCACACTGAGTAACAAAAGGTCGTTGGCTCGTTGGAGGGGATCATCGGCATAGGAGTGAAAATTAGTTCCACAACTGAATCATTTGGGCAAAAGTTGAACAATATGGAGACTTTACTTGGGACGGTTGTCTTTGGAAGCTTGTTCACTTTGTGAAGCTTTTAAATGTAGTTTATTTTACTGAGGACAAAAGAAAAAGACAGATTGTAAAACATGGACAGTCTGAGATTGCTTGGACATCCTGACTGCACAAAAGAGAGACATTTCAGGATTCCTGATCCAACAAACATTTGGCTCTTGGCCCAGTTGGGTTCTTTCTTCTGTTGGCAGAACTCAAAGTTATCTGGCAGAACCATGATTGTCTTTGGAGCTTCATTAACAGCGTGCACACATCACAGAATTTTCTTTTTTTTTTGCTACACTCAGGTGCAAAGTTTATTAAGTTCATTTTAGAAGTGAGCTGAAAGAAAAGGAGCAATTCTGAAAACAAGTTCAGGAAGTTTTGCATTCACCACTCGAGAGTTTTGAAATGAAATGAAAATCTGATTTTGTCCCCATTTATATTTATAACTGTAAACTACGATCTCTTAAAGTTAAATGTAAAATCAATTGAAGAGTACATCCAAACTTATACGTTGACTCGGGTAGTAATTTCTTCTCATGCTGTTTCTCCTTTGCTGCTGCAGCTGTTACATTTACGGCGAAACATGCTCATCCTCTCCATGGGCCTGCTTTAAGACCTCCAACTCCACTGGGTTGAAATAACTGGATCTCCATTGATGATGGCTTTTTATAGAGGTTGTGCATGTGTGCAACTCAACGTGAACATGAACCAACTAAGATCAGCTGTTCTGGAACTGGATACTCAGATTTTCAAAGAGAAATTGGCAGCACTGATGCTGAACTGCTTAAAGTGTCTGTCTTGTAAACAGGACATCCTGCATCCAAACCCCAGCAGTGCTTCACTCTCAGTGGAGTTCCTCCTCATCACCTCAACTAAGCAGAAAGTCATCTCTGCAGTTGTTCTCTAAAACGTCTGTATCTGTATCGTAGAAGAAGTAAACATTTTACATTTTCTTGCAAAAGAAAAAAAACACAGAAGCACACATTCACCATATAAGAAGTGGAGACGGTTTGGCTCCATCAATGACATGATCATGATCAGCTAACACTAGCTGTGGTTCCATGGTGTAATGGTTAGCACTCTGGACTTTGAATCCAGTGATCAGATATCCAGTGATCAGAAAGAACAAGAGCAGTCGCACCACACAAGCATTTGAAAATAAAGCTAATTTAGATTATTTTATTTGTATCTTTAGCTCAACAAAGCGCAACACAGCGTGCCAGCATTCAACTTCCCAGCAGTGCCTCTTTATTGAAGTTTCAGGTTGTTGAGATAACCTCATGTAACTTCTTCTGCAGGAGTTTAGTCAGTAATTTGGTTGAGTGAGTAAGCAGGATAATATGGAGCAGTAATTTCAGTAATTTCCAACACCGTGGAGATGATGTTTGGAACTATACGAGGCCGCATCGAGGCAGCGTCTTTCCCTGGTGGTCTAGTGGCTAGGATTCGGCGCTCTCACCGCCGCGGCCCGGGTTCGATTCCCGGTCAGGGAAAGTGTTTTTACTGAAAAATACAGGTGATTGAAAAATTGAATTATTTTGAACTCTCTCGAGATAACTTTGAAACCTGTTGATGTTGTTAAAGCAGCCTTTTCTATAATTACTGAAGTGTGCTTCGACAAACACAAAATCTTTCCCAGATGATCACATCCACTTTGACAGAAAGTGGATGTGGTGGTTAAAAATTACACTAATCTCCAGAGGAGACTGCGACCAGAACACCCTGAGCAGAGTGGCGCAGCGGAAGCGTGCTGGGCCCATAACCCAGAGGTCGATGGATCGAAACCGTCCTCTGCTATTTATACATACTGCTACATATACATACTGGATGTCCCATCATGAGACATGACTTTTTCAGCAGCACTGATTAACAGGAAGACATTGAGAACTGTCTGTCATATCTATAATATTGATCATTGTAACCTATAGCTGATGAAAACCCAAAAGCAGTTTGTTTCTACAGCATCTGAACTGAGCAACAAGGCTCTTTGACCAACTAAGCCACAGCACCACTCTGATGTACAGGGATGTATTTTGGATCTGAAAATACCCCCAACATACGTGGCTGACCATCATGACTCTTATCAAAGTTTCTTTAGCATAAAATAAATTAATTACATTAATGTCCTGAATGTGCTGTGTGTAAATAATGAGGTTCATCAAAACAAAGTCAGAACCAGAGCTCAGGCTGTTGGTACACAAACAAAGAAAGGCATACTTGTGGATTCACAAGATTATATCAGGATCTGACCTTTTCCTGTTCCATCAGTAACCATCAAAGGAGATGCTGATTCTGTGATGTCACAAAGGTTCTAATGACATCACAGAGATCAAAGACTCCTCCCACTTTTTCTCATGACCTCCACCATAGAGTGCTGCCTGCTGCAATAATGCTGCCTTTAATAGAAGTTTAGGAACATTTCATGAAAGAATACATTTTGATGACAATTGGAAATGTCCGTTTATTGTTTATCACTTGTTAGGATCCCTGTTAGCTGTCACTGAGGCAGCAGCTACTCTTCTACTACAAGGACTATGATGAGGCAGTGGCCATTGATAATGCTGCCTGTCCTGCTGAATTTAGGTCACCTGCACGTTTGGCAACAGTCAGAGCTCCAGACACAATAACAGTACACACACACTGAATGTTCCTTTACATTATGAGACATGACCTTTAGCTGGAAAATGTCTCATGAAAGACACATGTGAAGTCATGCAAATTTTCAGCCTCTCTGCGATCTAATCAGGAAATCTTTGCGTACTCACGTTGATGGGCTAATTTTTCAGCAAATTTTTTGGCAAACTTTTGAGCTTTTGTGGTTGAGTAATTGTGGTTGCCTGAACACTCTGGCTTTATGTTGCTTCCCTTTGGATGGATGCAGACAAAGTTCCATGACTGTGAATAATGTAGAGAAAAGACTAACCTTCCTCTGGCAAAAGTTAAACTGCAACGGCCGGGAATCAAACCCGGGTCAACTGCTTGGAAGGCAGCTATGCTCACCACTATACCACCATTGCATGTGAAGGTGCAAAATCACAGTCCTTTTTTAATGAAACTGGTTATGGGAACTCACATGGCTGGATTTATGACCGAACATTATCCACACTTTAAATGAATCAAAGTAAACTCATCATCCCTCAACAGAGGCCTCAGATATGTCTTTCCTTCTTTCATCCTCTGGTGGAGGCCACTAGAGGTGAAAAAAATTCCAAATGCCAATTCCAAAAGAGACAATATTTCTTCCTTGCTAAGCGTCACACCATGGAACCACAAGGATGCAGCTGAGGGTCTGCTGATGGTGTCCTGAGGTGACAGCAGTTTGTAGTCTGTTTGTAGTCTGTAATATAATACAGACTTCTCTTCACATGTTTCCTCACTGACTCAAATAGATGCAGAATGTCATTTATCACTTTCTCCAGTAATGTGTACAGTTGTCACTGTGCTCAGTGACTCAGTGATGCTGTTGGATGCTTATCGGGCCGCCGTTCTTAAAGTTGGGGCTCCACCCCACTGGTGGGGAACAGAGACATGACAGGTGGGGTGTGACAAACTGGAGGAAATGTTCCTTTTCATTCTGATCTTTATTAAAGCCTTTCTTTATGGACAACAAAGATCATACATTCAAAACAGCCACACACAAACACAGTAATCATTAACAGCCTGCATGGAGTCTAAATGAAAAGAACATCAGATGGAGACTTTTCATTTGAAAATTTTAAGATGGGCGTATTTCTTCAGCATTTTGCTGGGACCCTTGTTCAAAGCTACATTTTGGCAGGGGACACCCAGAGACAAATGCTGTTGGAGATCAATGAAAGACAGGAAATGCCTTTGATCTCCAGTGACGTCACAAAGTCTCATTGTGGAGTTATTAGTTGTTGAAAATCTGGCGTAAATGTTGGTCCCTGTCTGGACGAGAGTAATGCAGCCGCACTCTGCGAGTTAACAGCTTATCAAAACACAACGATTCTGTATTGTCATGACAGATAAGAGTCTCAAGAGAACAACACAGAGAGGGCTGGTTCCGAACACTAACCCTGGTTTATGTGCAATTCGTTGAAAATTTGTAATCATGTAAAAACAAGATGATTCACATTGACGCTTATACTTTTGACATTTTTGAAGCAAATAAAATAATTAAAGTGCATTTTATATTTGAAATTGTGAATTGTGAAAAACTGTAATTGTAAAAAACAAAAAAAAAAAAGATGACAAAAAATGTAAGCAATTCCAGTTCAAAATTTGATTGTGTTACTTTCCGGGCGGACTTTAAGAACGGCGGCCCTATAAGCAAACAGTTTATCTTTTCACCTGCTTCTCTGAACTGCAAGCAGTCAGCGTGCAGCATTCAACCTCACAATATTTCATGGTGTGGTTGAAAGAGGAGGCAGAATATTGGAAATGTAGGTCAAAACAAGCAGGTCATAAAAAGTCATTTGGCAAGAGTTATGGGGTACTTCGGGTGAGGTCAACTCTGACTGAGAGCGAAGCTCTGCTGGGGTTTGAATGCAGAATGTCCTGTTTACAAGACAGACACTTTAAGCAGCTCAGCATCAGTACTGCCAGTTTGTGTCTGTATCGTAGAGGAAGAAAACACAAAGGTCTGTCACAAAGGTTCTAATGACATCAAAGAGATCAAAGGCTCCTCCCACTTTTTTCTCATGACCTCCACAGTAGAGTGCACTCTGTTAATGAAGCTCCAAAGACAATCATGGTCCTGCCAGATAACTTTGAGTTCTGCAGACAGAAGAAAGAACCAAACTGGGCCAGGAGCCAAATGTTTGTTGGATCAGGTATCCTGAAATGTCTCTCTTTTGTGCAGTCAGGATGTCCAAGCAATCTCAGACTGTCCCTGTTTTACCAGCAGCCCTACAAGTGAATTTGTCTTTTTCTTTGTCCTCAGTAAAATAAACTGCATTTAAAAGCTTCACAATGTGAACAAGCTTCCAAAGACAACCGTCCCAAGTAAAGTCTCCATATTGTTCAACTTTTGCTCCTACATTAAAACAAACCACTTTACCATCAACCTCAGCTGCAGTATACACATTACACTTCCATCACCAGATCCTCTGTATATACACGTACTTCAGAGTGGTGCTGTGGCTTAGCTGGTCAAAGCACCTGTCTTGTAAACAGGAGATCCTGGGTTCAAATCCCAGCAGTGCCTTGTGCATAATGTTAAATGTTACAGATGTAACAGACACAGCTTTAGTTAATTATGAGAATTTAGTGGTTTCAACCTCAAATCCTTGAACACTGTCTTGTTAACATGTTTCGGTGATATTAGACTTCTATGGACCATTTCACCGCACTGGACCATTTTTGCAGAATCAACACCTAATAACTCCACAACGAGACTGTGTGCCGTCACTGGAGATCAAAGGCATTTCCTGCCTTTCATTGATGCCCCACGCGACACAGATGGATACGTCACACTCTCACGTTCGCTTCAAATGAATGAGTGCATGCAGTTTCTGTAGTGTAGTGACCATCATGACTCTTAACAAAGTTTGTCTCCTGTTAAAAAAGTGCAATCACCACATTTCAACCTGCTCAACAGCAGGGTACAACTCAGACAGACTAAAGCCAGCTGAACACCGACGAGGATGGGATTCGAACCCACGCATGCAGAGCACAATGGATTAGCAGTCCATCGCCTTCACCACTCGGCCACCTCGTCATGAACCCAAAGGTACATGTGATGACAAAAAAACAGCCATTGGGAAGAAGCTGCAGCACCTGAACAGGGACTTGAACCCTGGATCCTCAGATTAAAAGTCTGATGCTCTTCAATAAGATCTGACTTCATTTTCCAAGCTGCCCCCTCGTGGTCATTTGATACACTGCAGGTGGAAATCTCAGTACCTTTTAACCACCACAGCCGCTTTGACAGAAAGTGGATGTGGTGGTTAGAAATTACACAAAACTCAAGACGACATTACAACCTGAACCTAGTGAGCAGAGTGGTGCAGCAGAAGCGTGCTGGGCCCATAACCCAGAGGTCGATGGATCGAAACCATCCTCTGCTGTTTATACACACTGGATGTCCCATCATGAGACATGAAGTATGAAAAGTATGAACCACAGCACTGCTGGGGTTTGAATGTGTAGGGTGAGAGAGGTCAACACTCCTCACAGTTGTGTGTCACTTGTGTGTCTGAAGAGCTGCTGCCTTTGATACATCGCATGATGATGTAACAATACTCACAGAATGAAACTCCTCCTTTGAAGCTGCTTTGAAGAATTTCCAAAATCACAGGTGATTCAGATGTAAACACAAAGGCTGCCCCACTGTCACCATTCAGAGCAGCTGAGAAGCTGATTGATACAAATACATGCTAAGCCAGCAGCCTACCCATTAAGATAACTTAGTATGTGCTAACTAATTCAGATGTTCTTAACCCCCACACCCTAAAAACTGATAGAACTTGTCATTGACTTCTGAAATCACCAACACTATCCCAACAAATAGCACTTACTGCTCTCAGAACACAAGTCTGTGCTTCAGTTCGGGAAATGTTGACGAAAAATTCACTCACTCAGCTGATCTGAAGAAATCTATCAAAACCATCCAGGACAACTGCAAAGAGAAGCACTTGTACAAAAGGAAGTTGTCTGTGTTTCATAATTGAAATGATCAGTATTGTATTCTAAGAAGATGTCGTTGTTTTTGTCAGTCAGCACTGACCCAACAAGTAGCACTTACTGAATTCAACAGTCAAGTTAGTGCTCAAGTGAAGGTAACATTTGTGACTTTCAAACTACTTCGTTATCCCCCACCCCCCATATCACTGATAATATCTGCTGTCCTGGTGATTGAAGGAAGGAAAGAATGGCATTCCTACGCAGATTCCACAGAGATGGGATTCGAGTTTATATGCTGCAGCTCCCCTAGCTATGAGCAGAGTGGCGCAGCGGAAGCATGCTGGGCCCATAACCCAGAGGTCGATGGATCGAAACCATCCTCTGCTAACAGCTTTTTAGCAACAGCTAGCTGTTAACTATCCAAAGTTTGTCGTATTTGAAGATATCATTTCAATAGTAAAAATGCAATCCTGAAGCTGCACTAGCTGAAGAGGGAAGATCTTAAGTCTTGAAAACAAACTTCAGTATTAACCTTGCTTGTTTTAACTCCCAGCTGTTTTCCTCTGCAGTGGAAGTAAAGCAGATTTCAACTGTTGTTTTAGTGCCGAGTACCCAGTCTGCCTCCTTTGATCTATTGAAAAGTTGACATGTCAGTTAACCAGCTCCAGTCTGGTCAGACCAGTTTCCAAAATCAACTCACTTGAGTGTTGAGATTATGTTCAAGTCCCAGGTGAGGATAGACACAACTAAGTCCACTACATGTTTTCACCTGCTCCACCATGTTTTCAACACATATTTTGCCATGTCTTTTCACGTATTGTCACATCTGCCCCAGTGGCCTAATGGATAAGGCACTGCCCCCCCCCCAAGCCATGGTGTGCTGACAGCCTATTAGCAACAGCTAGCTGATCCATGGTTGGTTATGTTGGAAAATGGTGTCATTACAATCTTAACAATGTCACGCTGAAGAGGAAATATCTTCTTCTTGAAGAAGTACTTCAGCATCATGCGCCATCTTATTAGTTTTGGAAAGTAAGTCACCCGAGCGTCGAGACTGTGCTCATGTGCCATCTGAGGGAAAACTTGGCCAAGTCCACAACACTCTTGCATTGATTGCCTGTTCCACTATGTCTTCATTGGGTTTATCGCAATGTCTAGTCGGAGAAACAACAAGGTAAAGGTTTCTGCATCGCTGTTCAGTCAGATCAACAGCAGGCTGCCATCCACAGTTCATCACTTTGATTTTCATTCCTTCTTCAAATCTTTATTTTTATCATTTGATATGTTTTGCTGGGTTTCAACTCCCTAACGCTTTTAGCTACAGAAAGAACAAGAGCAGTTGCACCGCTAATACTCTGCTAATAAAAGCAGATTTAGATTATTTTATTTGTATCTTTATCAGATGTCGGTCCCCACTTCAGTAACTCAAAGTGATGGTAGCCACTGGTAGAACACTATATTATAAGAGCTTTAGATTTAAATAAACACTTCAAGATTATACTGCAGAGTGCAAAGCTTGGCAGTGGTGGGATTCCAACCCACGCCTCTGAAGAGACTGGAGCCTTAATCCAGCGCCTTGGACCGCTCGGCCACACTACCACATGTCCTGCCTTGCTTGCCTGCAATAATGCCACATGTTTCTGACCCCTGAAAGTTGCATCAAAATGTTTGGAGCAGAGAATGGCAGAAAGATGTCCTTGAAACGTCCTGGACTCTCAAGTCCAGCTTCTTTGTATCTTGGTGTATAGTGATGGGATGGTTCTATATTCCCACAGAACATCCCTGGGAACCCGGACACACACCTTCTCCAAATCAAATCTTCCATGTGTCGACTAAAGTTCCAGTGGATAAGACAAAGCACTTCCCTGGGTGGGCTTGAACCACCATCCTTTCAGTGAACAGCTGCTTCAGTGAACACGCTGACCGATTAACCCAAAGAGACATGTTGTTGCAGCGTGCAACCACCCCAGATGGGACTTGAACCCACAAGTCACTATTAGGTTCAAGTCCCATCTGGGGTGGTTTGCAGCAGAGTGGTGTTGCGTGGTTATGGGCCCATAACCTAGAGGTTGATGAACAAAACCAAACCTCTGCTAAGCTAGCTGTTCGCGATCTATGGTTGGTTATATTTGAAAATTGTGTCATTACAACCGTAACAATGCTCCACTGCCACTCCACCAATCAAATCCGATTTATTTGTATAGCACCAAATCATAACAAAGTGACATCAATCATCTTTACATAAAGAGCAGGTCTAGACAAAACTCTAAAATTATTTAGACACTCAACAGATCCCCCGATGAGCAAGCACTTGGTGCCAGTGGCAAGGAAAAACGTCCTTTAAGAGGCAAAACCAGGGGGGGCGGCCATCTGCCTCGACTGGTTGGGTTGAGAGAGGGAGAGAGAGAGCTGACACTGTCCTACCAAAGCTAGCATTAACTTTTCTGTTTCCTCACCAGAGACTGGCAGCTGGACACACGTGTCAGGATGGCTCAGTGGTCTGAGGTAACAGACTCAAGATATTTCCTGCACAAATGGGCCTTGAAATGGACATGAAAGACTCATGGTTTCATTATTTCATAGATCAGTGTCACCTATCACTGCTGTGGAGTCTATAATGTGAACCACTAAAGGGAAGAAGCTGCATCACCTGAACAGGGAATTGAACCCTGGACCCTCAGATTAAAAGTCTGATGCTCTACCGACTGAGCTACTCAGGCTTCTGACTGGTGCATAATTCAGATGAAATTAAATTAATTATTTCAGCTTGACTTGCCCAAACGGCCCTGTCCCAGCTAGGGGTTGCAATCGGTCAGCGTGTTCGGCTGTTTTCTGAAAGGATGGTGGTTCGAGCCCACCCAGGGACGATCTTGTTTGAAACCTGTTGAAGGTTAATTCAAAGGTTATCTGGATGTACTGTATCTGCTTTCAAAAACATTGTCAGATCTTTCAGTTTTTTGAGAATTTTTAAGTTGATGCTCAGTTATCTCCATCTAGTGGACAGATGGTAGAAGTTGATTCCTGAAAAGAGGAAGTGACTTTTCCTCAGATCAAACTGTTGAAGGAGAACGAGCAGCTTCTTCCTCACTGACTCACTCAACCTCTGTCTCCTGGGTTTGGATTTAGGTCTGGGTCTGGGTCTGGGTCTAAGACCAGGTGGGCCTGCTCAGAGTCTCTGTGTTGGATGTGAGCTGCTGAAATCTCTGAACACCATGACACAGATAATATCAGTCTGATGTGTCATCTGTAATCCAGATGTTGTCAGCAACAAACAGATGTTCCTGACAGAAGCTGCTCTGATTCACTTCAAGCAGCACATGAGCCTCTTTCTCAGGAGCACACACAGAAAAAATAAGATTTTCTATTCCAACAATATACGTGATGTCCTCGTGTATGAATGAATGTTTCACTGATGCAGATTTTTTCAGAACAACATCAACAACTAATAACTCCACAACGAGACGGTGTGACGTCACTGGAGATCAAAGGCATTTCCTGCCTTTCATTGATCTCCAACATGACACAGATGCATAAGTCATACTATCTCACGTTCGCATGAATCTCCAGCGTTGATTATGAAGCACAGGAAATCTTTATCTTGTGCAACACCCTGATCTCTCAACTATCCACTCAGCTTGGAGCAATTTATCCTGTGTAGTCATCCTACCAAATTACCAAAGTGAACACAAGTGTAATGTGTATACTGCAGCTGAGGTTGATGGTAAAGTGGTTTGTTTTAATGTAGGAGCAAAAGTTGAACAATATGGAGACTTTACTTGGGACGGTTGTCATTGGAAGCTTGTTCACATTGTGAAGCTCTTAAATGCAGTTTATTTTACTGAGGACAAAGAAAAAGACCGATTCACTTGTAGAGCTGCTGGTAAAACAGGGACAGTCTGAGATTGCTTGGACATCCTGACTGCACAAAAGAGAGACATTTCAGGATTCCTGATCCAACAAATATTTGGCTCCTGGCCCAGTTTGGTTCTTTCTTCTGTCAGCAGAACTCAAAGGTATCTGGCAGGACCATGATTGTCTTTGGAGCTTCATTAACAGAGTGCACTCTACTGTGGAGGTCATGACAAAAAAGTGGGAGGAGCCTTTGATCTCTTTGATGTCATTCGAACCTTTGTGACAGACCTTTGTGTTTTCTTCCTCTACGATACAGACACAAACTGGCAGTACTGATGCTGAGCTGCTTAAAGTGTCTGTCTTGTAAACAGGACATTCTGCATTCAAACCCCAGCAGTGCTTCGCTCTCAGTCAGAGTTGACCTCACCCGAAGTACCCCATAACTCTTGCCAAATGACTTTTTATGACCTGCTTGTTTTGACCTACATTTCCAATATTCTGCCTCCTCTTTCAACCACACCACGACCACATGAAATATTGTGAGGTTGAATGCTGCACGCTGACTGCTTGTGTGTCCAAATGGCTTCAAAGACATCTTTTTGCCATTCACTCCTTCAAACCTTTGGACACAGCTTTGAGCTTTCTCACAGGTGACGCAGGTGTGCTGTATTCAGGCTCCAGTCTCTTGGTGTGGGTTCAAATCCCACCACTGCCAGGTCATCTCTCTCTCTGCCATTATTTAATATATTATATTTATAATATAATGATATACATTATATTATAATATATATATATATGATATTTATAATATATGTATAGAAATACCAGAACGAAAGACAAAGAATTCATCAGTGTCTCTGATTGGAGTGACTCAATAGATTCTGTAATTGAAGTCATCTAACGTCTAAGAAGACATCAATTCCATGACTTGTTGTGTTTGGTAGTTAACACAGCACCAAGAAATAACACTATTAAATTCAAAACTCAAGTAAACATTGAGGTTGCGTAGTTAATTGCGACTTTCACTTTGTGGTGGCAGTTATGGCTCCCACCAAACCTGCTGTTGCCTTTGTCAGTCAGCACTGCCTCAACAAGTAGCACTTAGTGAATTCAACAGCCAAGTCAGTGCTCAGGTAAGCTAAAGTCTTGTGGAGAATGTGGGCATCGATCCCAATACCTCTCACATGCTAAGCAAGCGCTCTACCATTTGAGCTAACTCCCCTGTATGCATGCTAGCAAGCTAAGCTTTGCCCCCTCTGAGTTCACCATCAACAGGTTTCAAAGATATTTAGAAATCATTCACGATGGCCTTAAAGGCAGATATTTAGGACAATTCTAGCTGGAATAGCAGGCTGCAACAGGAATAGTTCTGCATTTCTCTGTGGCGCAATCAGTCAGCGTGTTCGGCTGTAGCTCAGTGGTAGACGTTCACCAAAACAAAAGGCCACTCAAGGCAGAACCACTGCTCAGTCTCAAGACCAGACCGTGCTCAGACCACATCTTCAGCAAACATGACGAGGTGGCCGAGTGGTACTAGACCGTAACTTCATTGTGAAGTTTTGAGGTGAGTTAAAAAAAGAGGCCAAAACATTAGAGAACTTCATTCTCTGTTTGTTTTACCATCAACCTCAGCTGCAGTATACACATTACACTTCCATTGACAGATCCTCTGTATATACATGTACATCAGAGTGGTGCTGTGGCTTAGCTGGTCAAAGCGCCTGTCTCGTAAACAGGAGATCCTGCGTTCAAATCCCAGCAGTGCCTTCCGCCTAATGTTAGATGTTATAGATATAACAGATATCAACATGTAGAAATGTTGCTACGCCATCCTTGGTCTGGTCTTTAGCCTGAGCAGTGTTTCTGCTTTGAGTTGCCTTTTTTTTTGATGAACGTCTACCACTGATCTACATCTTCTTTGGACCTTTCCCAAACCACAGAGGCTCTGAGCTGCTGCAGCAGATGAAAAGAGGAACCATCTGATTCGAACCTGCGCAGGGAAACCCCAAAGGATTTCTACTCCATCGCCTTAACAACCATGCGCAGCAATGGTCAGAAACACTTCAAGAATATACTGTAGAGTGCAAAGCTTGGCAGTGGTGGGATTCGAACCCACGCCTCTGAAGAGACTGGAGCCTAAATCCAGCGCCTTGGACCGCTCGGCCACACTACCACATGTCCTGCCTAGCTTGCCTGCAATAATGCCACATGTTTCTGACCCCTGAAAGTTGCATCGAAATGTTTGGAGCAGAGAATGGCAGAAAGATGTCCTTGAAACGTCCTGGACACACAAACAATCAGCGTGTAGCATCCAACCTCACAAACTCTCAAGTCCAGCTTCTTTGTATCTTGGTGTATAGTGATGGGATGGTTCTATATTCCCACAGAACATCCCTGGGAACCCGGACACACACCTTCTCCAAAGTTTTGTGGAAGAGGTGAAACCAAACCAGATACTATCCAACAAAAACAGCTGAGTAGAGTGCTGTGGACTTCAGCCGGTAACCGGCTGAATGATTTCAGTGCAGATAAAGGTTGTGTATGTTGGCTGGTTAAAGCAGCCTGTGTTTAAATCCCAGCAGTTCCTTGTTGCTAAAGTCAGATGTTGTAGAAACAAACTATTTTTGGGTTTTCATCAGCTGTAGGTTACAACGATCAATATTATAGATTTGACAGACAACATTCTCCATGTTTTCCTGTTAATCAGTGCTGCTGAAAATCTCATGTAGTGTGTATAAATAGCAGAGGATGGTTTCTACCCATCGACCTCTGGGTTATGGGACCAGCACACTTCCGCTGCGCCACTCTGCTCGCTGCATTGAGGTCACAGTGTCCTCTGGAGTTTTATTATTTTTATTATTTTTCTTTTTAATGGAACTTATGCTGAGGAAGTTACATGAGTTTAACTCAACAACCTTAAACTTCATCAATGAGGCACTGCGGGGATTTGAACTAGACCGGCGCTTTGACCAACTAAACCACAGCACCACACTGATGTACAGGGATGTATTTTGGATCTGAAAATACCCCCAACATACGTGGCGGACCATCATGACTCTTACCAAAGTTTCTTTATCATATAATAAACTGTCACATTAATGTCCTGAATGTGCTGTGTGTAAATAATGAGGTTCATCAAAACAAAGTCAGAACCAGAGCTCAGGCTGTTGGTACACAAACAAAGAAAGGCATACTTGTGGATTCACAAGATTATATCAGGATCTGACCTTTTCCTGTTCCATCAGTAACCATCAAAGGAGATGCTGATTCTGTGATGTCACAAAGGTTCTAATGACATCACAGAGATCAAAGACTCCTCCCACTTTTTTGTCATGACCTCCACAGTAGAGTGCACTCTGTTAATGAAGCTCGAAAGGCAATCATGGTCCTGCCAGATACCTTTGAGTTCTGCCGACAGAAGCGACTGGAGCTGTTTATATATTATAATGGATAAGGCACTGGCCTCCTAAGCCAGGGATTGTGGGTTCGAGTCCCATCTGGGGTGGCTTACAACAGAGTGCTGCAGTGGCACTTCTGTTGTTGGCTACAAGACATCCTGCAGTGCTTCGCTCTCAGTGGAGTTCCTGCTCATCACTTCCTTTATTACAGCTTTGTTCAGCAGAAGGAAATTTGGTGATTAACCGCTTTTCACGCTCGGAAAACTTTAGTCAGACTAATGACAGCCCGTCAGAAAGTTGTGTCCAAATGTTTAATTGATTTGGTTTAAACAGATTCTTATTTGAGAGAATCAGCACTCATCACAGTAATTTACAGTGACAAGCCTCCCTCTGTCGTTTCTTTCTCCCTTTGTAATTTCAGCCCCCCCACCCCCATGTGAAAACATGCAGTGTTTGGCAGGGGGCACACACAGCCCATCACTGCAGATCAGCAGGTCTGACTGAAAACATACTGTACAGTATGAACCACAGCACTGCTGGGGTTTGAATGTGTAGGGTGCGAGAGGTCAACACTTGTGCTCCTCACAGTTGTGTGTCACTTGTGTGTCTGAAGAGCTGCTTCAAATAATAAACAATGTTCTACGTTGCTCAAAGTGAGATTTACAGTTTACTTCATCCTCACACTACATGCTAATGTTAGCACAGTTGCACTGCCCCTTTCCTCTACATTGGTTTCTGTTTCCTCATCAGAGACTGGCAGCTGGACGAACATGTCAGGATGGTCTGTGGTCTAAGGCTCCAGACTCAAGGTTAACTCCTTGAGAGATGTTTGCTTTCCCACTAAAACTTGAAAACGTATCTAAGTAATACTTATCCAGAGCTTTCAGTTGTCACCCTACCACTCCAAATGTGAAACTGACATGTCCAAATATGGAATGATGCAATAACAGCCAAACAAGTAGTTGAGTTTGTGATTTCATTTATATTTAGCATGCAATGTCTCAGTCTCTGCTGTCTGATTCACAGAAGAACACGACAGCTCAGCGGGCCTCCTCTCTCTCTGGGACACTGGATCTGTCTGTCTGTATCCATGTCAGAAACTCTGATGTCAAAGTGTCCACCGGTCCACCAACCCACCATCGATATCTTGTGATGGGGTGAAGAACATGTGAGCAGGAGAGCAGCTGCTTAAGTTTATGATGTGTTCAGGAAACAGTCAAAGCTCCATACACAACAATAGTCCTGCTTCTGTTTACCAAAAGGCTCCAAAGTCCACCCAGGGACCTCCTGTGTTTAGTTCACTTGTTGCAGTAATCTCACTACCTCTCACATGCTAAGCGAGCACTCTACCATTTGAGCTAATTCCCCAGCCTTCAGCGCATGTTCTCTAAATGAACCCAAAGTGGTACCGTGATGATATACTGATCTTTATTTGCACGTGCACAGTGTGATTATATATATTTTTATTTTGGCAGGTGACCAATTGTTTGCTAGTTTGTTCTCACAACTTTGGTAGCTGTGAAAGTATCTCCAGGAGTAAAATGATTAAATCAATACCTCGTTTTAATTGACAATTTCTATATTATATCAGAGGCCCTTTGTGGTGCATATACTTATCTTTATTTGCATTTGTATCTGTATACACACACACACACACACACGCACACAAACACACACACTACATTTTCCAGCCCTCATGGTTCTTGGGGAATCCATACATGTGGAAACCCTTCTCGGACTGATTGGAGCATCCAAACGCTGCACAGCCAACCATGGTATGCTACTGATCTACAAAATGTTAGTTGTTACCAATGAACCATGACACAACTGAACATCATCTGTTTCCATAATCTGACCCTGTAACTTTTGTTTTGTTTGGTCAACCCTCACATACGTTTAATTCAAAGGTTATCTGGACAACTGTATCTTTCTGTTTTTTCTACACAAGACTTCAGCTCTTTGGAGATACGGCAACAAGAGAAGGCCAAAATAAGTAACTTAAAACTCCAATACCAGTTAGTCAGAAAAATATGATGAGCCAAGTCCACTGTGACAAATAACAAAGGATTTTCTTTAGCATAAAATAAACTGTCACATTAATGTCCTGAATGTGCTGTGTGTAAATAATGAGGTTCATCATTGAGTCCTGAGATCCACTGTCAGGGGACTCCAGGACACGTGTCAAACATGACGAGGTGGCCAAGTGTTTAAGGCGATGGACTGCTAATCCATTGTGCTCTGCACGCGTGGTTTCGAATCCCATCCTCGTTGGTGGTTGCTTTAGTCTGTCTAAGTTGCACCCTGTTATTCCAGTCAGAATTATCCTCAACGTCAGCTGGTTAGAGCGTGGTGCTAATAACACCACAGTCATGGATTTGATCCCCATACTGTGATAAATGACAGGGAGGCTCACGGCTCCCTTCGATAGCTCAGTTGGTACAGCTTACAGCTGAAATCCTTGCTGCATGCTGCAAATTTGTCTGACATATAAGCTACCTTTTTAAAAAATATCTGAATTCCAGGAAGACTGACTGTACATCTGAAGGCTCTGTGTTAAAATTCTGTTGGGATCAATGCTGGTGCTCTCCAAGTTTGTAGGCTGCCTTTTTTGGTGTCTACACGGCCTCATGGATTTTTTTCATGGTGTCAAAAGAAGACACTCGAAAAGCAGCATACAATACTTGCACAGACGAGGTAATGTAGGGAGGAAAGGAAAGAGAAACATCACGTGGTGTGTGACTTCACCTCCTCTGTGGATAAACAAGGAGAATAAAGTTGTTTCCTAACAGCTTCTATCCAGAGACCTTTAGTGTGTGAGGTGAACATGACAATTTTTACATATGTTGGCAATTGGCTCCTTTGCATCAGTTGGGAATTGAACCCAGGCCTCCCATTTGGCAGGTGTGAGTTCTACCACCAAACCACCCAAGCTAACTGAGAGTCAGTTCTGCCCACATATCCACCGTATTCGCACTGGAGATGGTTTTGTGGCATCAACGATGTCTCCCTTGATACTGGAACCTCAACCCAGCACCTTTCTCTGTTTGCATGTGTTGTTGTTTCCATTGTTTCCATTTTCGAAGGACGGAGTAGCAATATTTTGACATGTCAAAGGAATTTTGGTCTTTTAAAAGTTTGGGTGGTCAACAATTTTGTCCTCAGAAAACACACCTTGCTGCATTAGAGGTGAAATCAAAGTGGTTTCTGAACCCACATCTCAAGGAGAGACTGCGACCTGAACGCAGCGCCTTAGACCGCTCGGCCATTCTGACGACAAAAGCTGCAGCAATAGCCGAAAAATTTGATGAAAAATTAGCCCATCAAGAGACAGAGACATGCAGAACTTTTCCTGTTGCAGCCTGCTATTCCAGCTAGAATTATCCTAAATATCTGCCTTTAAGGCCATCGTAAATATCTTTGAAACCTGTTGATGGTGAACGCAGAGGTTGTTAAAGAAGCCTTTTCTCAAAGCTTAGCTTGCATGCCAGTACAGGGGAATTAGCTGGAATTGTAGAGCGCTCCCTTAGCATGTGAGAGGTAGTGGGATCGATGCCCACATTCTCCACAAGACTTTAGCTCTTTGGAGATACAGCAACAAGTGAACTAAACACAGCAGGTCCCTGAGTGGGCTTTGGAGCCTTTTGGTAAACAGAAGCAGGACTGTTGTTGTCTATGGAGCTTTGACTGTTTCTTTTAGCTTTCAGCTGATCATTAGCTGTGGATGGACAGCTGGTATCTGCTATCTGGATCTTTGCTTGGTTTCACCTCCTCAACCAAAGTTGAAGCTGTACCAGGAGACATGAAGACTATCCAGATCATTGACAGGTTGGGGGAGAAAGTTAAGTTTTCACGATTATGATATAAGACTTCTGCAGACAGGATACTGAGATCGGATTTTCAGAACAAAGTAGCACAGGTACCTTAACCAGGAAGAAGGATATCCAATACAGTAAGTTGGGGAGTCTGGGGTTCATAACCCAAAGATAAAGTTAAATTAATCATATCCAGAATGAAGAGCTCAATTAAGAATAACATTTCTTTTAAACATCTGACATTACTGTTTGATAAATTTGGTGACAACTGCACTTTGGGTCCATTTGGAGAACATGGGGGGCTGAGTGACTTCATCACCAGAAATTAAAATGTCTAACATCGATAAAACTGCAGCAGCACAAATAAAAGTTTCAGCAGAAACAAACGGTACCATTTCGCGTCTATTCGGGATGACGTATAAAATCAGCTTTAGATTTGTCTTTGACACCTACGTATGTGTGTTGTCAGTAATTTGTTTGAGTGACAAAGCACAACAATTCATTATAAATGCTGGAGATGCCAGGGATTGAACCCGGGGCCTCATACATGCGAAGCATGCGCTCTCCCACTGAGCTACATCTCCTGTGTGGCCGCCCACAGGGCTTCTAACACACTGTGACTAGACCGTAACTTCATTGTGAAGTTTTGAGGTGAGTTAAAAAAAGAGGCCAAAACATTAGAGAACTTCATTCTCTGTTTGTTTTACCATCAACCTCAGCTGCAGTATACACATTACACTTCCATTGACAGATCCTCTGTATATACATGTACATCAGAGTGGTGCTGTGGCTTAGCTGGTCAAAGCGCCTGTCTCGTAAACAGGAGATCCTGCGTTCAAATCCCAGCAGTGCCTTACGCCTAATGTTAGATGTTATAGATATAACAGATATCAACAGGTAGAAATGTTGCTACGCCATCCTTGGTCTGGTCTTTAGCCTGAGCAGTGTTTCTGCTTTGAGTTGCCTTTTTTTTTGATGAACGTCTACCACTGATCTACATCTTCTTTGGACCTTTCCCAAACCACAGAGGCTCTGAGCTGCTGCAGCAGATGAAAAGAGGAACCATCTGATTCGAACCTGCGCAGGGAAACCCCAAAGGATTTCTACTCCATCGCCTTAACAACCATGCGCAGCAATGGTCAGAAACACTTCAAGAATATACTGTAGAGTGCAAAGCTTGGCAGTGGTGGGATTCGAACCCACGCCTCTGAAGAGACTGGAGCCTAAATCCAGCACCTTGGACCGCTCGGCCACACTACCACATGTCATGCCTAGCTTGCCTGCAATAATGCCACATGTTTCTGACCCCTGAAAGTTGCATCGAAATGTAGGGGAATTAGCTGGAATTGTAGAGTGCTCCCTTAGCATGTGAGAGGTAGTGGGATCGATGCCCACATTCTCCACAAGACTTTAGCTCTTGGGGGACTTCCGGTGGCGCGAGCTCGAGGATGGTCGTGTAAAAAATTGCTCTCTGCCGGTTAGCTAAACCCCCCCCAATTCAAAAGTTTTTGATACTAAAATCGACCTAAATACATCTGAAGATGGAAGGGGGGAAGGAAAAGGGCCATGGTAAGTCACAAAGAAGAGCTAAGAAGGATGATTTTGATCGAGAGGACGACACCATTGAAAGCGTAAACACCGTAGAAGATGGCGGCGAGGAAGCATCAGCTACGAAGCCAATGTCAGGAGAAGAGTCCGCAATATTGACCACCATAAGAGAACTGATGACGGAAATCAAAACTGATATTGCAAATCGACTAACTGACTTTCAAACTAGCTTCCAGGCAGATATTAAGAAACAGCTGAACGAACTGAGAGCTGACGTACATCAAGAAATGGAGGAGGCAACAGGGAAAATCGCCCTCACAAACGAAAGACTCGAGGAAGCCGAGCAACGCATCGGGGATATGGAGACATGGAGTACGGACGCGAAAGATGCAGTGAATTCCCTTCTGAAAACACAACACGCTCTACAAGCTAAAGTTACGGAGTTAGAAGGGCACTCGCGCAGGAATAACATCAGGCTGTACGGCGTAAGAGAAACAGCAGAGGGCACCTCCGTGGCTGACTTTGTGGAGAAACTTATCAAGACTGAACTGGGTGAGGACATCCCCCCCGACACGAATCTGGGCATCGAGCGGGCACACAGAGCCCTGGGCACGAGGCCCCCGGACAACGCGACTCCAAGATCCATTGTCATAAAATTCCTTAAATTCACAACGAAGGAAAAAGTTATTCGGGCCGCCTGGAAGAAGCCTATCACTTTTGAGGGCAAAAGGCTGTCCTTTGACCACGACTACGCAACTGAAGTGTTGTCAAAACGAAAGGAATACACGATAATAAAGAAGACACTTAAAGAAAAGGGCATCCGGTTTCAAACTCCGTTAACAAGGATGCGCGTATTCCTCAAAGATGGACCTGTCACATATCACAGCGCTGAGCAAGCAGCAGACGATCTACGTGCCAGGGGTGTTGCAGTGCCCCCCACCCGCCCGACTAAGAGGACGCTGGACAACCTTCAGCCACTGTGGGAGAATGTCAAAGGCCCCCGCCATAGAGACCCGGCAAAATTCCATCGAAGCGTACGCGAGAAACTGAGGGGATTTCAGCGGCGCACAGGAGAGGAGGAAACTACACCCGCCGGCGACTGAGAGAGAGAGAGTCTGGTTGCTTTATCCCCTCTTTGGCCCACATCGGTCTTTGGTTTTTGTTCTCTGTCTGCAAACCAAGTTAAAGCCTTAAAATAAATGACTGATCAGGTTGGTAATATACAGGCTCGGTCCTGTGGAGACTTGTAAGCTTTGAATCACAGCGTTTGCGCTGCTCACTTGCAGCTGGAATTTACTTCACTAAGTTCTGATTTTCGGGACGTAATAGCAACGGACCCTAATGTTATAAACTTAGTCTGATAAAATACCGGCATATATAGAGTAAGCCACCAGTGAACTACTAGTTGTAACTAGTCAGGGGCCCCACCTAGTGGCTGGAACATATCCCCACCCCAGAGGTTGGATTAGCCTGAACCTCCAAGTTGGAAGCCCACTCATTTTATTTGTATTATAGTTATGTTTGTTTATACTGTTCCGTCGTGTTATATTGTTATTATGTTTTGAGGTCTAAGAGGGTATCACCACAGGAACTGAGATGCTTTACAATTGCAGATTATGGGTGAAAGAGAATTTCATGTTGTCACACTCAATGTAAATGGTCTCAGTAGCCCTACTAAGAGGGCAAAGATGATAGCTAAGGCTAAGAAGGAGAAATCACAAATCGTATTCTGGCAAGAAACACACTTACAGTCGTCTGAACATGAAAAGCTAAAAAAGATGGGATTCAGAAATACATTTTACTCCTCTTATAAAAGAGGTCGCAAACGTGGGGTTGCAATTTTGATCTCAAACTCGGTTAACTTTGAATTTATATCAGAGATTAAGGACAAGGAGGGAAGATTTATATTGGTCAAGGGTAAATTGGATCACAAAGAGGTGACCCTACTTAACATATATGCCCCTCCTGGAAGCAATAAGGTTCTTTTCAAGAAAATCTTTGATCTAATTTCCTGTGAAACTCTTGGTGTTCTTATTTGTGCGGGGGACTTAAACATGATAATTAACCCCAAACTAGATACAACTAACCAAAAAAGGAAAATAAATAACTTAGAAAAATGGGTAAAGAAAAGATTACAGGATTTAGGTTTGATAGATATATGGCGAGATTTCCATAAGCAAGATAGACAATACACTTTTTATTCTGCACGCCACGATGTACACTCCAGAATAGATTACTTTTTTATGTACAACTCTGAAAAACACAGAGTAAAGGAATGTAGGATGGGCACAAGAGACCTGTCTGACCATTCTAGTTTGCACTTAAAACTGCACGTGGACAGCAAACGCAAAAATACACTGTGGAGGTTGAACACTAACTTGTTAAATGACCCAGGATTTAAAACAACTATTAAAGGAGAATTACAAACATATCTGGAAAATAATAATAACGGACAGGTAAATGCAGTGACACTATGGGACGCCGCAAAAGCTGTCCTCAGAGGTAAAATTATATCAATTACTGCCTTTATGAAGAAGACAAAAGCCCAAAGACTAATTGATCTGCAAAATAATTTGCTACAATTAGAGCAGTTGCATAGTAAACACAAAAATCCCCTTCTACTGCAACAAATTAGACCAATTAAGCAGGAAATAGATAAAATTCACAGTGAAGAGTTAGAGAAAAAGCTTCGGTTTATGAGGCAAAAATTTTATGAGACAGGTTCGAAAGCAACAAAACTGTTAGCGTGGAGACTGCGAAAACAACAAGCTGAAAATACTATTCACGAAATAAGAGATCCTAATTCTAATAAAACAACCCGCACACTGGATGGCATTCAAAAAGCATTTGAGAAATATTATGAACGCCTGTACACACAGCCAGACAGACCAGAGTCAGATATTGTAGAACGGTTCTTAAATCAACTAGATCTTCCTTCTATAGGGAAGTTACACAACGATGATCTCATAAAAGAAATAACAACTGAGGAAGTTGATAAAGCAATCTCTGGTCTGAAAGCAGGGAAATCACCGGGCACCGACGGGTTTCCTGGTGAGTGGTATAGGTCTTTTAGGGAACAAATAACCCCTCTACTTTGCGAGTGTTTTAATTATGTCCTAAAAGAGGGAGTTCTGCCTCCATCTTGGAGGGAAGCCTTTATCTCTGTAATCCCAAAAGAAGGCAAAGACAGGAAAAAATGCAGCGGATACAGGCCAATCAGCGTGCTGAATCAAGATTACAAATTATATGCTTCCATATTGACTAAAAGGATGGAGAAGGTGTTACCATTAATAATAAATGAAGACCAAACCGGCTTTATTAGTGACAGACGAACCCAGGATAACATAAGGAGGTCTCTCCATATAATAGAACAAATAAAACACGAAAGGATTAGTGCTGTCCTGGTGAGTCTCGATGCTGAAAAGGCGTTCGACTCGGTGGGGTGGGAGTTCCTCTACCAGGTAATGGGGAAATTTGGTTTCTGTAAAAAATTTATACAGTCCATTAAAACACTATATACGCTACCAACCGCTAGAATTAAGATTAATGGCCATATGTCGAAGACCATACATTTACAACGAGGATGTCGTCAGGGCTGTCCTGCTAGCCCAGGACTCTTTAACTTGTTTATTGAACCATTAGCCCAACTCATAAGGCAAGAGACAGCCCTTGAAGGCATCACAATAGGAGGTTCAGAACATAAAATATGCTTGTACGCGGACGATGTCCTGGTAGCTTTGAAAGCACCACCATTAAGTGTACCCTTACTCATGGATCTCTTAACAATGTATGGCACTTTCTCAGGTTATACCCTCAATATAGAGAAAACCCAAGCTCTGGTTTTTAATTTCATCCCCCCGCAGGATCTTGTTAACAGGTACAATTTTAAATGGAACGCTACAAGTATAAAATATTTGGGAGTGATATTGACAAAGGACACAACTCACCTCTACAATGAGAATTATGTAGTAGTTAACAAGAAGATAGGTGACGATTTTAACAGGTGGGGCTCACTCCCTCTCGACTTAGGCAGCCGAATAATGACCATCAAAATGAATATCTTACCTCGCTTGTTATATTTATTCCAGTCACTACCAGTCAAAATTCCTGACTCACAGTTTAAAGTATGGGACAAGCAAATTTCAAGATTCATATGGGAAGGGAAAAAACCACGAATAAGATATAATACATTGCGGTTGCCGAGGGAGGAGGGGGGGTTGGCCCTACCATGCCTGAGGGATTTCTATGTAGCAGCACAATTAAGACCCTTGATTCTTTGGTGTGACCCCGAGTATGAAGCCAACTGGAAAGATATTGAATTATCAATATCAAATAGACCTGTGCAATCTTTGTTGGGCTGCCCTTCTGTTATCAAGGACCTTCCTGATCTTCAAAATCAATGGGTTTGTTTTTCTTTGAATGTGTGGCTAGACTTTGTAAAGAAGTATCAGATCCAAAAAGAAGTAAAAATATTGAGGTGGCCAGCATACGACCCAGATTTTAAGCCAGCATCCCTAGATTTAAAATATAGACAGTGGATAAGATATGGAATTACATCATACTCTCTATTAGTGAAGGATGGGAAATTAATGGACTTTCAGTCTATGTCTAGAAAATATGGTCTAGGAAGACAAGATTTGTATAGACATACACAAATATGTCACTACTATCAAAACGAGGTGAAAGGTCATGGTATAGAGGAACAATCTGGGGTTACACAAATGTTCATGAGAGCTTATAACTCAAAGTCCTCTCAACGAATTATTGGGAATCTGTACTCAAGTATCTCACATATGAAGACTCACTCAACAGACTATATTAAACAAAAATGGGAAAGAGAGTTGGAAATTGCAATCTCCCCAGAGGAATGGACTGCCACAATACACACCCAGATGTCGACCACAAACTCACAGTGTTGGAGAACTTTTTGTTGGAAGAACCTGGTGAGGTTTTTCATAACCCCCAAAATAAAATCAAAACAACCAGGCCATCAGGCCCGATGCTGGAGACAATGTGGCCAACTAATGGCAGACCATACTCATATTTTCTGGACCTGCCCCGCTTTGCAACCTTTCTGGACCCAAGTTCAAGCAACAACAAGGAAGATTCTGGGATTCGACATTGACTTTACTTGTCTCTCATTTTATTTGGGGAATGTATCAAAGGATCTGCATAACAGAGACAGATATTTATTAAAGATACTTATGGTAGCAAGTAAGAAAGCAATAACCAGACGCTGGCTTCTGAGAGAACCTCCCACCCTGCACCTATGGAAAAATATAATGAATGACATATACAACATGGAAAGCTTAACTTTCTCTTTGAGGCTACAGAAGGAAAAGGGGAAAGATTATTGGGCCAAATGGGTTACATACCTAGTTGATGCTGAGTGTGACAGTTGAAACTGCTGTTGATTTTGAACAAAAGCTTATTATCCTGTGGTGAACACTCGCGTAAATCACCCAATATGTCTGAATGTCTGTATATGACCTCCTGTTTGTGTTATGAAGGAAAAAAATAAAAATAAAGTATAAAAAAAAAAAAAAAAAAAAGACTTTAGCTCTTTGGAGATACAGCAACAAGTGAACTAAACACAGCAGGTCCCTGAGTGGGCTTTGGAGCCTTTTGGTAAACAGAAGCAGGACTGTTGTTGTGTATGGAGCTTTGACTGTTTCCTTTAGCTTTCAGCTGATCATTAGCTGTGGATGGACCTGGTATCTGCTATCTGGATCTTTGCTTGGTTTCACCTCCTCAACCAAAGTTGAAGTTGTACCAGAAGGAGACATGAAGACTATCCAGATCATTGACAGGTTGGGGGAGAACCTTAAGTTTTCACGATTATGATATCAGACTTCTGCAGACAGGATACTGAGATCGGATTTTCTGAACAAAGTAGCACAGGGAGCTTAACCAGGAAGAAGGATATCCAATACAGTAAGTTGGGGAGTCTGGGGTTCATGACCCAAAGATAAAGTTAAATTAATCATATCCAGAATGAAGAGCTCAATTAAGAATAACATTTCTTTTAAACATCTGACATTACTGTTTGATAAATTTGGTGACAACTGCACTTTGGGTCCATTTGGAGAACATGGGGGGCTGAGTGACTTCATCACCAGAAATTAAAATGTCTAACATCGATAAAACTGCAGCAGCACAAATAAAAAATTTTACAGCACAAACAAACGGTACCATTTTGCGTCCATTCAGAGTGGATGAGGGGCTGGGTGAACTCTGGATGACGTGAAAAATAAGCTTCAGATCAGCGGCCAGCAGTTTGTCTTTCACACATACGTATGTGTGTTGTCAGTAATTTGTTTGAGTGAGTAAGCAGGACAATATGGAGCAGTTAAGCATTTCCTACACTTCATTATAAATGCTGGAGATGCCGGGGATTGAACCCGGGGCCTCAGACATGCGAAGCATGCGCTCTCCCACTGAGCTACATCCCCATTTTCCAACCAGTGGAGCCCTGGTGGTTATTGGATAGACTGCAGGTGGAAGTGAGACAAAGTGGATGTGGTGGTTAAAAATTACACAAAACTCCAGAGGACACTGCGACCTGAACGTACTGAGCAGAGTGGCGCAGCGGAAGCGTGCTGGGCCCATAACCCGGAGGTCGATGAATCGGAACCATCCTCTGCTATTTATACACACTACATGAGATTTTCAGCAGCACTGATTAACAGGAAAACATCAAGAACTCTGTCTGTCATATCTTTAATATTGATCGTTGGAACCTACAGCTGATGAAAACCCAGAAGTACTTTCTTTCTACAACATCTGACTTTAGCAACAAGGAGCTGCTGGGAGACATGAAGACTGTGCAGTTAAGTGACTGGTCAGAGAGAGTGCTGTGTCCTTTTAATGAAACTTATATGAACTTAACTCAACAACCTTAAACTTTATCAATGAGACACTGAACCCAGGATCTCCTGTTTACTAGACAGGCGCTTTGACCAACTAAGCCACAGCACCACTCTGATGTACAGGGATGTATTTTGGATCTGAAAATACCCCCAACATACGTGGCTGACCATCATGAGTCTTACCAAAGTTTCTTTAGCATATAATAAACTGTCACATTAATGTCCTGACTGTGCTGTGTGCAAATAATGAGTCCTGCCAGATACCTTTGATTTCGGCCGACAGAAGCAACAACAAAACTGGAACTATTTGGACTGAACTGGATTTGAAACCTTCACTGTTGGACTTTGTAGAAGTGGGTGGTGAAGATCCAGCATGAATTTAGACATCCACCCAGTGGTAGTGTGGCCGAGCGGTCCAAGGCGCTGGATTAAGGCTCCAGTCTCTTCGGAGGCGTGGGTTGGAATCCCACCACTGCCAGTTTGTTTCTTGTCAATGAAAACCAATCCACTCAGTCAGGCACTTTTCATCTCCCTGTGAACAAAAGTTACAGTGACAGACGATACCAACACCAGCTGGGCTGAAATGAGAAACATCACAGTCAGCCTTTTCAGACCCAGGTAGGTTTGCAGGTCTACCAGGTCCAATTCTCTCCAGATGTCCCCAAACACACGCTTCCCCTGCAGGTTTGTCATCTCCAGTATAATTCCCTCAATGAACTCTGGGAAAAAGAGTTGGAACCTGTGCTGGAAGCTCTACCGACTGAGCTAGCCGGGCTGCTAGAAACTCAAAACATCCTCCAAAAAATCGCCACACAGAATCAGCATCTCCTTTGATGGTTACTGATGGAACAGGAAAAGGTCAGATCCTGATGTAATCTTGTGAATCCACAAGTCTGCCTTTCTTTGTTTGTGTACCAACAGCCTGAGCTCTGGAACATTTAATTAAAGAATACATTTTGATGATGATTGGAAATGTCTGTTTATAGTTTATCACTTGTTAGGATCCCTGTTAGCTGTCACTGAGGCAGCAGCTACTCTTCCTGGGGTCCAAATGAAAATGCACATCTGCAGTCAAACAGGTTCAGGTAGATGCAGAGTCCTACATTAAAACAAACCACTTTACCATCAACCTCAACTGCAGTATACACATTACACTTCCATCACCAGATCCTCTGTATATACATGTACTTCAGAGTGGTGCTGTGGCTTAGCTGGTCAAAGCGCCTGTCTCGTAAACAGGAGATCCTGGGTTCAAATCCCAGCAGTGCCTTATTCATAATGTAAGATGTAGTAGATAGACACTTACACATGGGAAGTGCACATTCTACCACTGACCTACATTCCCTGCATGGTCTGGCAGCATTAGCTAACCAGATAGCTTCTGAGCTCATTCAACACTGATCTGTCTGATGAAGACTTTTGGATGAGATGAGGACATTGATGATGCTGCTGAATTTAGGTCACCTGCACTTATGTTAACAGTCAGAGCTCCATACACAATAACAGTACTGAAGACAAATACTTTAAACATGAGCTCTGTGTCACATTCATGCAGCTTGTGTAGAAACAGTTCATTCCATCAGAATAAACCTTCACCTGTTCAGGTAACAGTTTGGTAACAGTTGAGGAGGAAACTATCGAGGCTGGAAAATGAGAAGTCATTTCTACTGTGTGCTGTGCTGAAATAGCTCATTTGGGGGAGCGAACAAAAGGACCCACAACAGCTGCTGAAACCCAGGATTGAAACAGGGACCTTTAAATCTTTAATGTAACGCTCTCCCAAACAGGCAGGATCTCTGTGAGACACCAAAGGAGCAACATTTAGGATAATTATAGCTGCAACAGCAGGTTGTAACAGGAACTGGTCATCATGTCTCTGTGGCGCAATTGGTCAGCGCGTTCGGCTGTTAACCGAAAGGATGGTGGTTCGAGCCCACCCAGGGATGGTCTTTGTTTAATTCACTGGTATTATAGTTCACACATGGAAGACTGGAGGATTTTTACGTTGATGCTCAGTTATCTAGTGGACAGATGGTAGAAGTTGATTCCTGAAAAGAGGAAGTGACTTTTCCTCAGATCAAACTGTTGAAGGAGAACAAGCAGCTTCTTCTCTTCACATGTTTCCTCACTGACTCAAATAGATGCAGAATGTCATTTATCACTTTCTCCAGTAATGTGTACAGTTGTCACTGTGCTGCTCCTGACTCAGTGATGCTGTTGGATGCTTATAGGGCCGCTGTTCTTAAAGTGTGGGCTCCACCCCACTGGTGGGGAATAGAGACAAACAAATTTACAAATTTTACAAAACACTTTGTCAGCCCTTATGAATATAGTGTTCCACCAGTGGCTACCATCACTTTGAGTTACTGAAGTGGGGACCGACATCTGAGCTAAAGATACAAATAAAATAATCTAAATCTGCTTTTATTAGCAGAGTATTAGAGGTGCGACTGCTCTTCTTCTTTCTGTAGCTAAAAGCGTTAGGGAGTTGAAACCCAGCAAAACATATCAAATGATTGTCTGCCTCAATCAGAGAATGTCTATCCTGGCCTTATGATTGTGTTAAGCAGCCTAAAGGGTGACAATATGTGTGACAATATGTGTCCCATATGGGCTAGCGGTAAGGATTCCTGGTAGTGGATCAGAGATCAATAATCAGCCATTGGTGGTTTTTCTGCTGCTCTTATTTCATTTCTTGTGGTTGTCCTGCAGAGTTGGCTGTCTGACTGTTCTCTGTGTTATTGATGCAGTTAAAAAGCTTTGTGAGCTCTTGTTGTGTTTTGTGGCTTCTTTTGTCACATTTGCTCCCTTTGTGTCTGACAGAGATCCTGAACCTTCCCATTGCTGGATGTACTCCTGTGATGTGCGTTGGCCAATTCATTTCAAATGTTTCTAAATCTGTCAGAAGGTCCTTTCCCATCTGTGTTCTTTGATCTTATGGTTAGCACTGTGGACTTTGAATCCAGTCATCTGAGTTCAAATCTCAGTGGAACCTCTGCCATCAGATTCAGTGTGATAGTGATTCAGAATAACACCCAAAACAGATGCTCACCGACCTCTGTGGTTAGGTAAAGGTCCAAAGAGGATGTAGATCAGTGGTAGACGTTCATCAAAACAAAAGGCCACTCAAAGCAGAAACACTGCTCAGTCTAACATTCAGACAACAAATTGACAACAAACATGACGAGGTGGCCGACGACTCTCTCCTTCATTGCTGATAGATACATTAATGTGAGCAGTTAACTATCCGTCTATTCACACACAGTCCAGGTCGCTGCAGGCTGAGGTGGCAGAGTGTTTAAGGCGATGGACTGCTAATCTACTGTGTCCTGTGTGTGGGTTCACATCTCATTGTCTTCTGTGTTCAGCTGTCCATGTTGCAGCCTGCTATTCTAGGTAGATTAATCCTAAACGTCTGACTTCAGGTCCATATATCAATCAAACCTGTTGAAGTTTAATTCAAAGGTTATCTGGATGTGTTGTATCTGCTTTCAGAGTTGTTGTCAGGTCATTAAGATTCATTTTCTATGCATGACTTTAGCTCTTTGGAGATACGGCAACAAGAGAAGGCCAAAATAAGGAGCTTACAATTCCAATACCAGTTAGTCAGCAAAATATGATGAGCCAAGTCCACTGTGACAAATATTTTCTTTTGCATAAAATAAACTGTCACATTAATGTCCTGAATGTGCTGTGTGTAAATAATGAGATCCTGGGTTCAAATCCCAGCAGTGCCTTGCTCCTAATGTTAGATGTTGTGGATAGAAAGGACTCATACATGGAGAGCACAAAATATAAAATACATTTGTCCCCAAAATACACATTACAGCAGTAGAGGTGAAAGGAAAAGCAGCTTCCATCAGAGGTGGGATTTGAACCCACGCATCAAGGGGGAAAATGCAGAAAGATAAACATGAGCACACACTGAATGTTCCTTTACATTATGAGACATTACTTCAGCTGGAAAATGTCAGTTTTTCAAGCAGCACTGATTTACAGGAAACAATGAACATTGGATTATGAACAGCTAGCTGTTGCTAAAGAGCTGTTAGCAGAGGATGGTTTCGATCCATCGACCTCTGGGTTATGGGCCCAGCACGCTTCCGCTGCGCCACTCTGCTGTAAACCACCCCAGATGGGACTCGAACCCACAATCCCTGGCTTAGGAGGCCAGTGCCTTATCCATTAGGCCACTGGGGCTGACAGGGGTGGGATTTGAACCCACAGCGTCAGAGGAGACTGCAGCTCAGCCAGCTATGAGCAGAGTGGCGCAGCGGAAACGTGCTGGGCCCATAACCCCACTGGGGCTCTACCGACTGAGTCAGCCGGGCTGTCACTTGCACACATGCTCCAAAAATTTGTAAAAGGTACAGACTGTCATGTGTGTCAACAAAGTCAAAGAGCACATCCAAAGCTGGATTTTCCAGATCTCCAGATCTCCTCCACAGAATGTGAAAGAAAAGGACCAAAAACAAGTTTAGGAAGTTGTGCTGCAAACGAAATGCTGTGAAGTCATTACTCGTCTCATCTTCCTGGAAGGAAGATGGAAGGAAGGAAAGCAGCTGTTTTTTGTGTAGCGTAAAAATACGCCAGTGTTGCGAGATATTTAAGCGCAATGAACACAAGGCTCCCCCCTTGTTGTCTGCCTGCCTGCGAGCGCAACGAATCTGACTGGTCAGATCCAGAGAGAGTAAACTTCGATCACGCTGGTTAATGAGCTATTTTAAAAAGAACGCACTGTGTTCTCCCTGTCAGGAATCAAACCCCGGTCTTCTGCGTGACAGGCGGAGATACTGTCCACTATACTAACGAGGAGCTGGACAGGGTGAGAACATGTGTCACCTGAAACTGAACCCGCTCGGCCATTAGGCCATTCTGACGACAGATGCTGAAAAATTATCCCACAAGTGAGTACACAACACGCAAAGACTGCCTTATAAGATCATATGGAGGCTCAAGATTTCACTAGTAAGATTCAGGTTCCACCGAGATTTGAACTCGGATCGCTGGATTCAGAGTCCAGAGTGCTAACCATTACACCATGGAATCAGGCAGGTGTGCTTACATGCAGATGTGAATGGAATGGTTTTTTAAAGCGTGGACAGTCAAAGGTGGACCAAAATACCTTTGTCCCAAAACACGCCTTGCAGCAGTAGAGGTGAAAGAAATTCTGTCATTTCACACATTATTTACACATTTACACACACAAGAACTAGCGTTGATTATCATGCATATATGCATATACATGGTAGTTGAAAACTTAACCCTTTCCTTACATGTGTTAGGAAAATATTTCTTTACTGTTTTTCACACCAGTGTACAGTAAATATAAAATATGGGAATTGACTCTTCAGCTGTATTTCTAAACTGTTGATATTTTCCCACAGTGAAGGTTCCAAATCCACATCTCTCACAGTGCTATCATGACAAGAGGAGGTGGGGTGACAGAATTTTTGCAGGTTGTACTGTATTTGGGGAAGAAAATTTCATGATGCACAGCTGGTCACAGAAGAAAGGATTTGGCAGGAGTCATGACTTGGCGGGGAATTTTTTTTTTTTGCACAAAGGCAACACAACACAATCTCATCTTGTCGCCATCACAAATTTGAGGTCCTGTACAAAGGAGAGGGAAGTCTTGGAGATGGACTTCTGAATTCAAGATTTTAAAAAGGTCAGTGACAGGAAGGGGATCATCAGCATGGCAGAAAATGTGTTAATAAGTGTGAACAATGTGTCCAGAACAAGATGCATTCTGAGAGCTTTGCTTGTATATATGTTTAGTCAGTAATTTGGTTGAGTGACTAAGCAGGACAACACGGAGCAGTAACTGAGGGATCAGAGTGTTGGAGAGCAGAACTCTTTCCTGTTCTTGATTAAACATGCTGAAGATGCCAGGAATTAACCCAGGACCTCATACATGCTAAGCGTGGGCTCTACCACTGAACTACATCTCATGCTCAATGGGTTGGCTTTGGCCGACCACAGGACTTCTAAGATACTGCGACAGGTAGAACACCGATCTGTCTGATGACGCCTCATGGATGAGAGGTGAAATGTCTTCTAGGACTGAAATCTAGGACTACGTCTGGTTGCCTTAGACATATTAGAACAGAATGACTGAGAACCTATGCAGATATCTTCCACAACAATTTAGGATGAGCATCCTCAGAATAGTATGGGAGGGTTCTCACCTGAGGTCTCCGGTTTGATGTGGGTCAAAATTGCAAACTACAGAATCCACCTGTTATAATGTCAATAGATGGCAGGAGTCACTGATCATCTGCATAGCAGTGAAAAATAGTTCCAGTTTTGTTGTTGCTTCTGTCTGCAGAACTCAAAGGTATCTGGCAGGACCATGATTGTCTTTTGAGCTTCATTAACAGAGTTCACTCTACTGTGGAGGTCATGACAAAAAATGGGAGGAGTCTTTGATCTCTGTGATGTCATTAGAACCTTTGTGACATCACAGAATCAGCATCTCCTTTGATGGTTACTGATGGAACAGGAAAAGGTCAGATCCTGTGATTATAATCTTACATCAGACATTCAGCTGTTTGAAGTAAATCAAAACAGTGGTCCAGTGGTACAACAGCAGGCAAAAGAGGCAAGAGTATTTCCTGATGAACCCACGCAGCCAAAAGAGGAACAGCAGGCCAGGCACATCAGAGGCAGACAGCTTCTACTCAGCGCCCACGTCCCATCATGCCAATGGGGCCGGTGACCAGGCAGGTGCTTGCTCCACCCCCAGCATCAGGACTGTTTCTGCCACCTCAGGTTATCAAACCAGCAGGAGTGATACAGTTAGTCTTTCCTGTGGCAGCTGTTCAGGGCAGCACATGAGCCTCTTTCTCAGGAGCACACACAGAAGTGTGTCAGTCGTCATCAATCGTCTGCTGACCAGACTGAATCAATCATTTTTTTTGTTTCAACACGTCATCGTTGGTTGTATTCTACATTTGTCAACTGAATCCACAGAGTCACTGAAATGATGAAGTAAATCCAGGAAAGGAAAAACATTTGGCTCTGAATCTCAATGTAGATTTGAACAAAGAGCTCCAGCTGAAGAAAACAATGCTGTCTGTTTCCAGATGATGAAGAACTCAGACATTGTCTGTCCGAAGCTGTCTGTCCGAGGTAAAGGTACAAAATGTAAAGACAATCACCAATCAGGGATTGGCATTCCTCATCTTTTTTGTCCAAATTCCAACCAGGACCAGAACCAAAGAGAAATAAAGAATTCATCAGTGTCTCTGATTGGAGTAAATCAATAGATTCTGTAATTGAAGTCATCTAACGTCGAAGAAGACATCAGTTACATGACTTGTTGTGTTTGGTAGTTAACACTACTAGGCTACTATCAAATTCAAACTCAAGTAAATGTTGACTTTCTCAAGTTTCTTCCGTTAATTTGCTGAATGAACTCTGTCGTGATTATAGGTTGAAGGAACAACTTCATCACCAACACTACCCCAACTAATAGCACTTACTGCTCTCAGAACAAAAGTGTGTGCTTCAGTTGGAGAAATGTTGAAGACAACTTCATTCATTTAGCTAATCTAAGATTTCTATTTGTGGTGGCAGTCATGGCTCCCACCAAACCTGCTGTTGTCTTTGTCAGTCAGCGCTGCCCCAACAAGTAGCACTTAATGAATTCAACAACCAAGTCAGTGCTCAGGTTAAGGTAACATTTGTGACTTTCAAACAAATTCAAACATTCACAACCCCCACTCCCCAAACACTGATAAAACTTACTGATCTGAAATCACCAACACGACCCCAACTAATAGCACTTACTGCTCTCACAGCACAAGTCTGTGCTTCAGTTGGGGAAATGTTGATGACAAGTTCATGAATTTAGCTGATCTCACAAAATTACTAAAACTAGATGTCGAACTAAAACTACTAAAACTGATTATACCTTTTGTCCAAATTCCATCCAGGACAACCCCAAAGAGAAGCACTTATGGACAAGAATTCATCAGTGTCTCTGATTGGAGTGATCCGAGTTAGATCTGAAGAAAACATGGCTCCAAGAATTAATGTTGTTTTTGTAAATTAACACTGAAAGGGAAAAAAGAGAGCAAAGAGAATAGAAGTAAAAGAGTCTTTGCAGCCACTTCCTTGTTGTGTCGCAGTTCCAATGGACTCCCATTCAGGCTTTTACTCATCTTACATCTTCTACTTTGTTCAGGCAGTTTCAATGGTCTTGGTAATGGAAAGTAATGAAGAACACATTTAGTCCATCAGGAACAATCCTCTTAAATTCATGAGGACCATTAGCATGACAGCACCAACTAACAGCATTTACTGCTTTATGTCCATACGTCCGGAAGTGTTGATGACAACGTTTTTATTGATATTCCAACTAAAGCTTGGGGTTAGAGTCTCTGGATAAAGCTATCTGCATTTGTGTTGGGAGTCATGGCTCCCACCAAACCTGCTGCTGTCTTTGTCAGTTAGTGCTGCCCCAACAAGTTGCACTTACTGAATTCAACAGTCAAGTCAGTGCTCAGGTTAAGGTAACAATTGTGACTTTCAAACTAATTCAGATGTTCTTACCACCATGCCCCAAACATTGATAAAACCTGCCACCTTGTGATTGACTTCTGAAATCAAGACTACCCCAACAAAAAGCACTTACTGCTCTCAGAACACAAGTCTGTGCTTCAGTTCGGGAAATGTTGAGGACAAATTCACTCATTCAGCTGATCTGAAGAAATCTGGTTTTAATACCATCCAGGACAACCACAAAGAGAAGCATTTGTACAAAAGGAAGTTGTCTGTGTAATTGAAATGGTCAGTATTGTATTCTAAGAAGATGTTGTTGTGTTTGTCAGTCAGCACTGCCCCAACAAGTAGCACTTACTGAATTCAACAGTCAAGTCAGTGCTCAAGTTAAGGTAACATTTGTGACTTTCAAATTACTTCCTAATCCCCCACCCCCCATATCACTGATAATACCTGCTGTCCTGGTGATTGAAGAAAAGAAGGAATGGCATTCCTCATCTTTTTTGTCCAATTTCCATCCAGGATAACACCAAAGAGAAGCACTTATGCACAGACTTCATCAGTGTCTCTGATTGGAGTGATCTGAGTTAGATCTGAAGAAAACATGGCTCCAAGACTTACTGCTACTTTTGCCATTTAGCAATGAAAGAGGAAAAAGAGAGCAAATAGAAACATTCACGCAGAAAGTCACATTAAGTTTTAATTCTTACCTAACTCTGGTGATTAGTGATTAGGGAAGAAATCTGTTCAAAATGGGAATCTTCATCATTTTGTTGAAACTCTAACCAGGACAACCCCAAAGAGAAGCACTTGTGCACAAATAATTCATCAGTGTTTCTGATTGGAGTGATCCGAGTTAGATCTGAAGAGAACATGGCTCCAAGAATGAATGCTGTTTTTGTAAATTAACACTGAAAGTGGAAAAACAGAGCAAAGAGAATAGAAGTCAGATTGAGCTCAAATTTTTACCTCACATGATCTCCTCCAAAGAGTCTTTGCAGCCACTTCCCAGTTGTGTTGCAGTTCCAATGGACTCCCTTTCAGGCTTTTGCCCATCTTATACCTGAATGAAACCACTCCCACAGCTCCCTGCCTACTTAGTTTGGGCGGTTTCAATGGTCTTGGTAATGGTTTGTAATGAAGAACACATTTAGTCCATCAGGAACAGACAACGATCCTCTTAAATTCATGAGGACCGTTAGCATATGGTGAGAGGACTGCTAACTCTGGTGATTAATGTTGCTGCAGCTGATCTGAACAAATCTTTTCAAAATGGCCATCTTTGTTGTTGTTTTGATTCCAACCAAACCTTTTTTCTACCATATTGTTGAATAAACTCCCTGTCCTGATTAATGCTTGGACGGAATGAACAACTTTTGAAATCACCAACTCTGCCCCAACTAATAACACTTACTGCTCTCAAAACACAGAGCTGTGCTTCACTTTGGTTAATGTTGGGGATGAATTCATTCAGTCAGCTGACTGCATAGAAGAATCTAAATAAATGGCAATCTTTATCTCTTTTTCTTTTTTTTGTTGACCATCGAACAAGAACAACTCCAAAGAGAAGCACTGATGCAGAAAATAATCATCAGTGTCTCTCACTGAATCCACCAAGTCACATAAAGCCTTTGTTTCAGATTAATCTTTGTGCCACCGTTGCAATGGACTCTCTTTCAGACTTACTTATTTTATTTTACTCACCTGACTTATCTTAAACTAAAATGATGCACCCTGTCCTCCTTCAGCAGAAAGTTTCAATTCCAACCACATCTCACATCACAAGTCTGTGTTTCAGTTCAGGAAATGTTGATGACAAATTCGTGAATTTAGCTGATCTCAAGAAACAAATAAAATATTTTGTCAAAATTCCAAACAGGACAACCCCAAAGAGAAACACTTTTGCAGAAATGAATCAACAGTGTCTCTGACTGAGGTGATCTGAGTTAGAAGACATTGATTCTTTACTTCTTTATTGTCTCTGTCAGTTAACGCTGCCCCAACAATCAGCACTTCCTGAATTCAAAACTCAAGTCAACACTAAGGTTGGATAATAAATTGTGACTTTCAGAAAACCTTCTCGAAACGTTTTTCAAGCAGTTTGTTGAATAAATGTGTTGTCCTCCTTCAGCAGGAAGTTTCTGTGGTCTTGGTAACAGTTTGAAGAACAGAATGATCAGACAACGATTCTCTTAAATTCATGAGGACTGTTAGCATATGATGAGAGGACTGTTAACTGCAGTGATTAGCGATTAGGGTTGTGTTGTTGCAGCTGATCCCAAGAAATCTATTTAAAATAGCAGATCATCATAATTTTTGACTGATTTAAATTTTTTAAATGAACTGTTAGTAGAAACTGTGGCACCTTTGGCACCTTGACATTTCCTACATAGCTTTTTATCCCTCATTTCAGCATTAAGAAGCAATGCATGGTATAAAAGGTATTCATGTGGGAGACCTAGAATCCATCATGTGTTAAACTGAGAACTCAGTCGTCACACTCAACTGATGTTGTATGCAGGATCCAGAGGAGTGGAGGCAACTGGCAGTGGTGGGATTCAAACCCACGCCTCCTAAAAGGGTCGAGCCTTAATCCAGCACCTTGGACACTTCAGAATGGTAATGACACCAATGTCACATTATGAGAAACCTTGATGCTGTGTCCAAAGGTTTGGAGGACAGAATGGTAGAAAGATGTCTTTGAAGCCTTTTGGACACACAACCAGTCAGCGTGCCAGTTGAAATATCAGCGTGTTAGACAAAACAAGTACTTCCTGTGCTTGTTTAGCAATGCTTGGGATTGCACCAAAGGATTCAGACATGGAAAGCACACATTCTACCACTGAACTACATCCCCTGCGTGGTGTGGCAGCTTTAGCAGCTTTAGCTAACCAGATAGCTTCTGAGCTCCTGCGATAGCGAAAACAGCGATCTGTCTGATGAAACCTTTTGGATGAGATGAGCCCGTTGATAATGCTGCCTGTCCTGCTGAATTTAGGTCACCTGCACTTTTGGCAACAGTCAGAGCTCCATACACAATAACAGTACTGATTACTGACTGTCAATACATTATGACCTTAAAGATTTTATGATCAAATATGAAGAATAACAGGGAGAGAGAGAGGGATGACCTGCGGTATCAGGTCAGGTACCCTGGCTGGTTCAACAAGCCAAGTTGGAATCAGTAACCAGAAGCCTGAGTAGCTCAGTCGGTAGAGCATCAGACTTTTAATCTGAGGGTCCAGGGTTCAAGTCCCTGTTCAGGTGATGCACCTTTAGTGGTTCACATCATAGACTCCACAGCAGTGATAGGTGACACCATGAAGACGTTATGCACAATGAAACCATGAGTCTTCCACAAGCTGGATCGAGCAGGATATTGATAAGTGAAGCATGCGCAGTAGCAATTTTGTGGCTCATGCTGGGTTTGGGAGAAGGAAATTTGTTGATTGACTGCTTTTCACAGGAGACAAAATTTGGTAAGTCAGCTACTTATGTTGAAATATTTTAAGCATTTTAAGAGTGGTGCTGTGGCTTAGTTGGTCAAAGCGCCTGTCTAGTAAACAGGAGATCCTGGGTTCAAATCCCAGCAGTACCTCTTTATTGAAGTTTAAGGTTGTTGACATAAACTCATGTAACATCTTCTGCATTCTTAATGTGATTTGTTCTGTGCTTTATACTTCCAATATTCAAACATCAGTAATGTGGAGTTCATGTTCAGATTTGTTTTACAGCTGTAGTAACACTAAATCTCCAGCAGGTGGAAGTATTGCTGCGCAGATGTCATGTACACTGTGGGACACACAATACACACAGAGGACTTTATTGTGCTGCAGTGAGATGTATAAAAAGCTCCAGTTCTACAGTCAGAAGATGTCCAGTCTGAAGGTGGATGAGTTCTGACTGCAGAAGACAGTTTCAGAGCGTCTTCCAATGGCTGATGATGAACACATGATTCTTGTGCTGGGCGTCCGGAGTAAAGGCAGTAACTCCAACAATTCATCCAATAAGACCAGGACTGTGACAGCAAAATTAAGAAGCATGAAATCAGACCATACAGTGACAGCAACCAATCGTTGTTGGCAGGATTTGAACCTGCGCGGGGAAACCCCAATGGATTTCTAGTCCATCACCTTAACCACTCGGCCACAACAACCATGCACAGCAAAGCTCCCCCAACTCCAACTTCTTCTTCTTCTTCACTCCAGCTTCTTCTTCTTCTGCTTCTTCTTCTTCTTCTTCTTCCTTCTTGTTGTGAGAAAGCACAGGTTCCAACTCTTCCAACAGGAGGGTTAAAGAGCAGATTCTCTCTGAGGGGACGGATGTTGCCACAATACACAGTGTGTGTGCCATCACATGTGGAAGATGTGTGCAGACTGAAGCCTTGGTCTGCCACCAGCTCAGAGGGGCTGCACTTCTACTGACCACCAGGGGGCTCCACTGGTTGTTTCACAAAGTCACAGTGTGTTGAAGTCTCTTGAGGTCTTGCATATTCCAAGCAGCACTGTATTTCTAACATTTGGATGTTGGTAAGGAGTGACTTTGCATTGGCCAGCAATCGAACCCCGGGCCTCCCGTATGGCAGGTGAGAATTCTACCACTGAACCACTTTAAACGATGACATGTTGAAACAAAACTTTATTGATTCAATCTGGTCAGCAGAATATAACCTGATGAAATCATTTCCATCTTCACCTGCTGCAACATTAAACTTTCTACATGAATGCATCACTGATCCATGCAAAAAATAAAAACATAAAAAACATCAAACAACATATGACCAGAACAGCAGCTGCTTCACCAAAAAGCTCCAAAGCCCACTCAGGGACCTGCTGTGTTTAGTTCATTTGTTGCACAAAGAGCTGAAGTCTTGTGGAGAATGTGCACATTGATCCCACTACCTCTCACATGCGAAGCAAGCACTCTACCATTTGAGCTAATGTACTAGTGTGCTGTATTAAACATATTGTAGCTAAGCTTTGGGAAAACAACAAATAAACAACAAACAACAAACTCTGAGTTCACCATCACCAGGTCTCAAAGATATTTAGAGATCATTCAAGATGGACTTAAAGTCAGACATTTAGGTGACATCACGTGTAATTTAGCAGCTTCACAAAAGACCTAGAAGGGTAATTTGAATTTCCAAAATATTAAAATAATACATCATCTTGATGAAATTAAAAATAGGTCAAGGTCACCAATTGTTTCCTTTTGTTTTATTAGTCAGGTTTTTTCCTCCCTACGGAATGTTTTTTGTTTTCCCCTTTTGGTTTCTCTAGTGTAGAATTATCAACCGCGATTTTTGTTCTCTAGCTGATTTAGAACCTAGTGTAAAGTTAATGTTTCATAGCCCTGTTGGTTTATCACTCGGTTCGGAGATCATTGCTGTCTCGAATAAAAGCCAGTGTCTTGCAAAGCGTCTGAGTCACGGCCTGACAGTGCTGCACAAATTATTAACTTTATCTAAAATCTCACTATCGATATCTGTCTTTCTTTTGCTGCTGTCACTCAACATCTTTCTCCTCTTCCTCAGCAACCAAATGCTGCTTGTTTCCCAATAATATTTTGATTGGCTGATGTGGTGCATTTTTCCACCAAAAGGAAAGGGGGCACCAAGCATGGCGTAGATTGTTTATTAAAAGTCTGTTTATTGCTCGGCCTATCAGTCAGGTTTAAAAACAGTATATAGTTTGAAGACCTCACTTTGGACACAAGTTGAAGTGGCGACTCAGTGAGGCTGCGACATCATTTTAAATTGTTCCTTTGGTTTGGACGCACCGTCAACTCCAAAGAGTTCCATGTCTAAAAACAAAGAGGCGCAGTTACACCCATATCAGAATAAACACACACACTCCCACTCAGGGCCATGTGACTTCCAGTAACCGCAGCAGCTGAGAGGAAAAGTGTTCAGAGTTCAACCTCCATTTGAATTCATCGGAGCAGAAGCAGGGAAACTGAAGGCTGAGGCCGGTGAGTGTTAACATCATTATTATTTCACTGTCAGTTTGTCCCTGTGGACTGTGGAGGGACGAAGACTCACAGTGGACTTCTGTAACACTGAGACAGGGAGGGACACCAGTCTCCAGTCCATCGCAGGGCCAACAGGGCTGTATTCTAATGTTCTGATCAACTTATCCGAATGCTTTCAGCCCCTATTACTTGAAATATATTTTCCAATAACTGTGTAAAATAAAGACATTTGTGTTGATTTGACAACATCTGTGTTCTCAGGAAATAACAAGGATGGGGGTAAGCCAGAGCATCCCGAGGGACTACAAGATTCAGAGAGAAACAAAAAATGCTTTTATTGTCACAAAGGAAGATGACACGTATCTCTTAAAAAAGATCGATTTAGAAAAGGTGAGCAGGCCTTCAGTGTTTTACAGTCTGAAACATACTGCATGAAAAGTTAGAATCTGTGTCTCAGTGTTACATTCAGGATGAGGTTTTTTTGACTACGATCTCAGACATACCGCCTAAACCTCTCCATCTCAAGTCAAGCACTGCTTTCCTTATGCAAGTGATGATTTTAACAGATGCCCAGAGAAGCTGTTTCAGCATTAACCAATGAAATGGAAATACTGAAGGAAGCAAATCATCCTCATATTGTGAGTTTCAAGAACTCTGTCAGAGGTAAGCTTCGACAAACCTGCATCAAGTTTAATGTCCATTATGTTAAACATTAGAACTCAAGATGAACAGAAACCTCTGCTTTGACACAACTAGGATCAATTCTGAGACTAATGCAACAAATTATATTTCAAAGCACAATTTTATTTTAGAGAGTCATTATTTCAGCATTTGGTAATGCTTTCAATAATTTGTATTTAGAGATCAATGAGTGACTGCTATGCCATTTGTGATCAAAAGTTTAAATCTTTATGAACTTAGAAAAGGTAAGGTTAGATTTTACAGCTAGTCATCTCTGTGATGGTGGACAGCTCATTGGTCCAGACCACAAAATGATGTTGTCAGAAACGGACATCAGGAATTAAGAAGAGGATTTTTTAATCAATTTTATTCGTCAGTTTAAAAAAATTGGGATTGGATTGGAAAAATTCTGAATAATCCAACCAATAATCCACGGGCCAAATTGTCTTCTCGACTCGAACCACAGGTAGAAGAAAGTGCTAACATCTCAAAGTTGATATGTTTCAAATGCTAACAGATCTTTTTCTTTTTGTCATGAAGAGAATAACATTTACTACATAGTGATGGACTACTGTCAAGGGGGGGACCTTGCCATAAAGGTCAAAGAGAAGAGTGAAGAGTCTGAGGTACAGCGCACACACAAAAACACAAAACACATTTCAGCAAACTTTACTCCATCCCCCTCCAACGGATTATTCCTCAACTATCTTTTCTAGGTACTGAGCTGGATTGCTGAGATCTGTATAGCTTTAAGATACATTCATGAAAAAGGCTTGCTGCACAAATGTCTGAAACCGGAGGTACAGAATGTCCACATTATAAAAACACTGTATTTTCACAGGACTTACTGATGAACAATTTTTATTTATTTTTTTTTTTCAAGAATGTAATATTTGATTTTGTAATAGTGTATCATGAAAGCTATCATAGTAAGCAATAGCCTATGACCGGCCATGGAAGGAACTTATATCACAGAATAGATCCGTTGTTTGAATTAGTCCTTTTTTTTTTCATCTTAGTCTTCCATGTTTTGCTAAATGACTGCTAGCTAGTTTGTTGTTTTTTTTATGTTACTTGTCAGTCATGGAGTGATACAGGTGTGTGAAAAGTAATTTCATATCAGAGCTGCAGGTTGCTCTCATTAGCCAATCAGATCACTTGATTTGTGCTTCCTGTCTCTTCTCTTTGATAGAACATCTTCCTCACTGAATTTGGATCCGTGTGCTTGGGCGATTTTGGAAAAGTCTTTGAAAAGTATAAACATTATATTACATACATATTAGCATTTTATTCTTCTTTTGTATTGGAATTATTCCTTTATTTTATGTACTTATTTTTAATCACCCAGTTCAAAAACCACCGATGCCAGTCTGCAGGAAATGTCATATCTGCCACCAGAACTCTTCACAAAGGGGACGTTTGATGCTAAAAGGTATACATTTGTGTCAAGCCGCCTGTTTGCAGCTAGTTCTGTAACATCTCATACTGCAGCTTTGATAACACAACTTTTTCATTACTGTGGAAATAAGGCAGCGACAAAACTTACATTTGATTTTACTAAATGTAAGACAGCACAGAAAATAATATCATGTCAGTTATTTAATCAGCTGTTAACATAATCTCTGATCGATACGGAAAATCAAACTGTTCAAACTTCAAACTAATTTCAGGGACTGCCTCACATTTTTCAACATAATTTTAAAAGTAGTGTAGAGAGCTGTGAAAGCGTTTACAGGAAATTCATTTCAAAAAATTTATTTATAAGTAATTTTAACCAGACAAGTTTCCCACACATACAAATAGAAGCCCTAATCAAGTATTATTGCTTTATTGCTAAGGATCCTTTTGTCTTACGTATTATCTAGTTAATTAGGCTCATCTAATTATGCTGCTAACAATATAATGCCAATATTAATACTAATGCTGATACTTTATTTACAGTGACATTTGGTCATTGGGATGCATCATCTATGAAATTTGTACTCAAAAACCAGCGGTGAGTTACCAAAAATGTTTAATTTATTGACTCCGAAATGTAAAATGTATCAAAATATTAATTTTAGTGATTTGACCATTTAATGTATATATCAATATGAAATAAAAAATATTTCAGTCAATCACGAGTAAATATGCTGCTTTGGCTCGTTGAATTTTTTTGTTTTCAGAAAACAGGCCTCTTCAGGCTTTGGAGTACATAGTATGACTTCCTGAAATAGAAAAAAAGTTCATAATTTTTTTTTCACTTACTGTATGATGAGTTAAGTATTTTATTATATTTATGTGGTTTCAGTTCACAGCAGAGACCACAATCAAGCTCATGCCAAAGCTCATCCATGGTCCTCACCCATGTCTCCCAGAAACGTTCTCACCAGAGCTCCGTCAACTTGTTATTGACATATTCAATACTGACCCTCAATCAAGGCCGACAGCCAGTGAGATCCTCGAGCGTCCCTTCATCATAAACTGTCTCTCAAACAAGGTATCATGATGGACTACAGATGATTTATGTAACTTCTGAAAATGGATTTTGACAGCAAGCACTCCACTTAAAATGTCTATGCTTTTTTTTTTTCAGTGCAAAACAACTGTGGACGATCTCCAAATCAAGCTGGTTAAGCTCAGAGAAGTGGCTGACAGTTTGGAGCGTGTCCATCAAGGCACGACCATCGGCAGTCTGACTGGAGGAGTGATTGGAGCGGTGGGAGGGATTACATCCATAGTGGGCCTCATACTGACCCCCTTCACTTTCGGAGCCTCTCTTATTGTCACCGGGGTTGGAGTGGGTGTTGGTGCACTCGGTGGGCTCACTGCTGGTGCCTCCAATGTAACAAATATGGTCAACCAGGCATCTGATCGCAAAGCTGTTCGAAGTATCATCAAATACTTTGAACATAAAACTAAATTAGTGGTGACCTGGTTACAGGAGATTGGCCACAGTTTAAACAACATCAGGAGCAGATATGGCTCAACTGACACACTGCACACTGAGAATAACCAGTTCAGCGCACATGACCTGGCAAAGGCTGGAAGGGCAGGAAGGGGTCTAGTCGGCCTTTCTGAATTGACTCGACTAATCAGAGTTATAAACGTGGGAAGGATCGCAGCTCAGGCATCCAGGGTGGTACGCGTGGCAGAGGTAGCAACAGGTGTGTTTTCAGGATTATTTATTGCAGTAGATATCTTTTTTATTGCGATGGATGCCAGAGAGATACACCACATTAAACAGGCACAGGCAGCAGGTGAGGGCGCAGCTTCTGAGGCTGGTGACAACATATCCACCAGCTCAGTGATGCAAGAGCACAACTCACACACGTCACAGGAACAGGGCCAGTCTTCCAGAAATGCTACCCAAGTCAGATCTGAGATCATGAGATTTGTTCAATCTGTCAGGCAGGCAGCAGACGACTTGCAGGGAGTCCTAAATGAGCTCAAAGACATAATCTCATCTCTCCCTTCAAACTGGTCTGAAGGAGATGAGGGATGGAGCAACATGGAGTTAGTGCAACCTAAAGGTTCCTTGAAATGAAATACAAAAATGTGACTTCATTGGTTCCAGTGTAGGTGCACCAAGTGGGATATTTGTATTATGTTGTTACACTGCATTACACTGTTGCACAACGTTTAATATCTGGGTGTGGTTCGCTGTATATCAAACACAAATCACCCAATCAAATACAAGCTTGTTTTTCCATTTGTAAAAAAGTTTCCTCTTAAACATCCAGTGACTGTCCACTTTGCATCCTTGTCTGCAATCATATGGTGAAACGCTGCAGACAATGTTTCAGCTTCAAATGTATTCAAGGTTAGTCAAGCCTCATCTGTAATAGTGCAGCAAATTTCACTTTAGCAAAACAATAAACAGCTAATACAGTCTTATTAAAACTGTAATTGTAACCGTGCAGAGAGCTTTGTCAATAAAGAATGTGGAATCAAAGAGAAAGAGAAAAGGTTGTCATGGTTAACATGGATTTGTATCATCTCTGTTGATTCAAACAGCCTTACGTGCCTCTGAAAAAAGGGTGAGTCGCTAAAATAGGATTTATTCCAGAGCTTTGCACTTCTGTGCTGCTTGTATGTTCTCCCTGTGAAAAAGGGAAGAAGTTGAACATTGCCAAAACACCCGTGCTTGATATGAGAACACAGCAGTGAGCATCATGGTGCTCATGCTGATATCAACATGGAGTCAGTCCTTTCCTTCTGTGGGAGGAGTCTTGGATCTCTGATGTCATTAAACCTTTGTGACATCACAGAATCAACATCTCCTTTAATGTTTGCTGACAGAACGGGAAAAGGTTAAATCTAAGCTGTAAGCAGTGATGAACGGACCCTCACACCGCTCTGCAACTTGCCTTTTTTCTTATTTATAGTAGATATGATAAAGATGACACACACAAAGTCCTTGTTTAATCGGTGTTAAGGACACAAAACCGTAGCAACAAAAAATATTTCCGGATGCCGGAAAACGGCCCATAACAGACTCTCAGAACAGGTCGAGCGGGACGGAAAATAGCGCGAAGTGTATTTTCAAAAACAAAACACACCTGGACGGGGACAGAGCTGAAATCAACAGGTCATCCCGTTGACTCCATGGACGAGGAGACCAAATCACAGAATAATCCATCATCCGCCACATCCGGTAAAGACACCCATAAAAAGGATGCAGCGTGGAATACCAAAGCAGGAGTAAGTGGAGGGATGATAAATTACTGATTTGACCCAATAAATATCATCTGGATGAACACAATAAACTTTTAAATGATTAAATGATTTAGTGGTTCTCTTTATATTTATCGGTGAGAGTACGGAGGAGTTCTGGAGACATTCCGCATCCAGTGGAATCCGGTTACACCCATAACAGAGGAAACACACACAATAGACGGAACACACACACACACACACACACACTCAGATGGGACCACCTGATTTCCAGTAACCGCAGCAGCTGAGAGGAAAAGTGTTCAGAGTTCAGCCTCCATTTTGAAGCTGTCGGAGCAGAAGCAGGGAAACTGAAGGCTGAGGCCGGTGAGTGTTAACATTATTATTATTTCACTGTCAGTTTGTCCCTGTGGACTGTGGAGGGACGAAGACTCACAGTGGACTTCCCGGTAATATACATGTAGATATTGTCTTTATGTTTTTTCAGGGAAGCTGCAGTTAAAGTTCACCTTCACTCATCAGCTGCATGAAGATCAGTTCGACCATCAGGTAACGTAACCAACAGCCTTCATCCTGTTTGTGTCAGTGAATGTTGAACTGATTTAAAGTCAACAAAATGGGAATATTCAAAGATTTAGCTATATTTATGTATATAATACTGAACTTCACTCCATCTCACTACTACAAATCAAAAAGTGACATATTTAAGGTATTTATATTTACAAATTTTCTTTGAAAACTGACAGTTTGATGCTCATATCTGAGACCATGATGATCATTTTCAACCAGCTACCATCTCAGATATATAAAGAAGAGTTACTAACTGAGATGGGCTGTTGAAGAGCTGAAGAACATGACAAAAAGACCGGAAGATAGACAAAGTGATAAAAGAACACAAACTGTTCAGTTCTGTTTAATGTTCACTATTAAAATAAACTGTTATATTAATTTAAATGTTGCAGTCAGTGAATGCTTTAATCGTGATGATGAGCCATCAAACTCCTCACAGCTCCCTGTTCAGATTCCAGATAAAGAGGGTTGGTTGTGGATGATGTGGTTACTTATTAACAAGATCTCTTCAAATGTTTGTGATAAAGACATGAACTCATAAAATTACTGCTGAAAACATCAGCACATCAGTTAAACCAGCAGAATATCATCTGACAACTCACTTGAACTGAAGATAGTGAAGTGTCAGCATTCTTTTTTTTCTAATAAGAATGAATATAATTCTATCTTGAGTAAATGTCACTGTAAACTTTAATAATTATAATTCTGATAAGGATCTTTATAGAAATAAACAGAAACCTGCATGATCTACATCAGTCAGATTATTATTCTGTGTGATTGGGATAGATCATCAAGTGTAGAGAGCAGCAGGGTCCCCTCTCCTCCTCCAGCAGCATCGCACATTAATGTGAGCAGTAATGAATTTCTACGCAGCAGATTTAAATCAGACTGGTTCTTTTTTATTTCCCCGACAATCTGTCGCTCAGGACTAACAGTGTTCTCTTCTAAAGTTACTTTCTGCCATTCACCTTGTTTCATTTAGGTCAGAACTTGGGCTTTCAAATAATGTGTGTTTTCTTTTGTCAGTTTGATTAATCATTGTTTCCTCTTCAGTAAAATTGAGCGAGCTTCTTCAATAATTACATTTTTCCGAAAGAAAAATACTGAGCTAAATGCAAACCGGGCAAATGAGGGTCTGTTGGTTATCACCATCTAGTGGACAGATAGTGGAACTTCATCACATCCTGTTTGTTTCTTATCAGGAGAAAGAAAACTGTTTGAGTAATGAAGAAGTGAAGAACGAGCAGCTACATGTTTTCTGAACACACAAAGCTGGAATGTGTGTAAATCAACCTGAAGTGAGTTCAGCAGGAGAGAATCTGTATATTTCTGATCAGCTGGATCACTGTGATCACATTGTACTTGTTGATTTAGATTTTTATGTTACTTTTGGCAGCAGTTTGATTATAATCTGAGTTAATTGATGGAGGTTCCTCAGAACTGGTCAGCTGGCTAAGAGGCCTCTGAACTCAGTTTGACTTCAGTTTCCTCGGTTCATTTGTCTTCCAATACATTTAGAAACAATAAGAAACAAAGGCAGCACTTTAATATGACCAGTTTGTTCAGCAGAAACAGTTTGATTTCTCCACACTGTGACTGATTTAATGTAAAATGTTCCCACATTGTTTATCACCATCTAGTGGACAGATAGTAGAACTTCATCACATCATGTTGGTTTCCTGTGATGAGGAAGAAAACTGGTTCAGTAACATTGATGTCAAATCCTTCCACATTGAAGTGACTATAATGTTTTTAGGAAAATACATTTCATTGTTTATCACCTCTTGCTAGAAGGACACTGATTTAATACATGTAATATTCAAGGTATATGTCTTCTAAAAACATTGTCTCAGTTCTGTTGCTTTTTTAAGACTGAAACCACAAAAACGTGCAGTTTTTTTAAGCTGAAGACAGTAGATGAAGAGAGATGTCGGTTTAAAGTTGAAGCAAACGACAAAAGATACAAATACGAAACACTTGCCCATGGACATTTATGTTTTGTCTTCTTTCTGCATCATTTTCCTCTTTGACAATTAATAAGGTATATGAATAGTAGACATTAGAATTGAATATTGAAATGATGAAGATTTATTTTTTGCAAGGTTTTTTAGATGGACACAACAAATTAATCTTAAGTGATTTTTTTTTTTTTTTTTTTTTTTTTTTTTAAATCAACTTTCACAATGAGGGAATAGGGTTCAGGTTAAGTGATTTCCTTGAACTGCTGTGCCGTGTTTCTGTTGAGCAATGACAGCACAAACATGTCTTTATTGGTCTGAAACCTTGAATGAACTTGGCTGAAAGAATTTAACTCTTATGGGGAATATGCAAACATTGCTGAACACCACAATATGGATCACAACCTTACTTTTCACTATTTCAATTCAGAAATAAATATATGAAAGTCCAAAATGGACTCATATTTCAAACACCCCAAAATAGCTGCAGACTTGAACTATGAACAAAAATTACAACCTCTGAACCAAAAAAACAAAACAATAACTACAACCAAAGAATAATGTGGCTGTGTTCATACCATGAAATTTGACTGTATACTGTGGACTGTATAAAAACAGTTTTTTTTTTAAACAGCATCACATGATCATTGATGTGAATTCATCTATTACTTAATCGGAGGTGACAGAACCCAACTTTAACCCCTGAATGTACAGTATACTGCATTTTCCACTTTCCACAGTCACGTGAAAGTACATTCCTGATAGCAGCACCAACATTGTCCGAATTAAATACACGAGTGATTACAGTCTGCTAGACCTACTATTGTGTTTAGTAGGGCCATACTAGCCCTCATATCTGGGACAGACATATGACCATAACATTGATTGAACAGCTTATGTTACAGCTTCAGCTGGTGTCTTCACACCATCAATTTCTAAGAATTTCAGAAGAAATGATTGAAACTGATAGGCCATAACGTTAATCGATCATATTGTTGAGTTATCCAGGACACTTTACTGTTTATGTGTTGAGAAACATTAACAATATAATTAAAACTGACAGTGAGGAAAACGCTTACAGGCAGCGGGTCCTCTCCAGTCTGTCCAATGACTGGCCTGCTTAAAATGAAAATAAAGAAATAAAAACGTTGAGCGATGTAGCGGTTTGTAGTTAAAAAATTATAAAGAAATGCAGAAAAGCAATGGAGCTTCCGTGCTCCTGAGTACTGACACGCACGCTACCCCTGTAGCTATTGTAGCTATCAAGGTAGTGCCTTGGAGCCACCTGTCAACTTAAACCACTCAGGTGACTCAGTCTGACATAATCAGTGACGTCAGAGGACTGTGTGTGTTTGGATTTACTTAGTATTTTTGGGTATGTAGCTTTGGAACAAACTGTCCTGTTTCTTCTTTGTCTTCTGTCAGTCAGAAAGTGTTTCCCTCTCAGACCAACTCCGTCCTGAAGATGGACTGTAATGAGAAAGAGGAGGCCAGATCAGAGTCTCCAGGATCAACCGGTCTGTCTCTGAAGTCTGACTGGTCCAAACAGTTTAATCCTCCAGGCTTCAGTAATGAACCTGGACCCTCAGAGACAAAGTAAGAGACTGAGAATAAAAATCTGTTCATAGATTAATATTCATGATCCTGAATCATTAGTGCGGATACAGGAAGACACTGAGATGGATCTTCTGGGCTTTGTCACCGGAAACTACTGATGTTTTTCCCCGGCCATTTTATATCAGTCAGATCATGTCAGTTATAAAGAAATGTTTTCACAGAGACAGGAAGAGAAAAAGACATATCTTTGAAGAGGAGCAGCCGTCTCACTGTGCTCAGTGTCAGGACGTCCTGAAGGATCCAGTCTCTACCAGCTGTGGACACTGGGTCTGCAGACAGTGCTGCACCTCACACTGGGACCAGTCTGCTTCTTCAGGAGACTCCTCCTGTCCCCAGTGTGGACAAAGATCCAGAACCAGACCAGGTCTACAGACCAGCCCTGAACAGAGTGAGACTGAACTTCTGACTGACGTCTTTAGTTTTCCATCAGATCCTCAGACTCTCTGTTTTCGGTCTGACGTTGTCTCTTCTCTGTCAGCAGATCGTGTTCTACAGGAGGTTTTAGATCAACATAAGATCAGTCTGAGGACCAGATGTCAACATGTGACTGAAGGAACAGGAACAGGAAGTGGAACCCTCCTCAACAGGATCTACACTGAGCTCTACATCACAGAGGGACAGAGTGAAGAGGTGAATACCCAACATGAGGTGAGGCAGCTGGAGACAACTTCTAAGAAGAAGAGCCTCCATGATGCTCCAATCAAATGTCACCACATCTTTAAAGTCTCACCTGACCAGCAGAGACCCATCAGACTGGTTCTGACCAACGGCGTCGCTGGAGTTGGAAAAACTTTCTCTGTGCAGAAGTTCAGTCTGGACTGGGCAGAGGGCTTGGAGAACCAGGATGTCAGTCTGCTGGTTCTGCTTTCATTCAGGGAGCTGAACCTGATCAGAGATCAGCAGTACAGTCTTCTCAGGCTGCTTCATGTTTTCCATCCAACATTGCAGAAGATCACAACAGAGCAGCTGTCTGCCTGTAAAGTTCTGTTCATCCTGGACGGCCTGGATGAAAGCAGACTTTCACTGGACTTCACCAACAGGGAGGTCGTGTCTGACGTCACACAGGAGTCATCGGTCCACCTGCTGCTGACAAACCTCATCCAGGGGAATCTGCTTCCCTCGGCTCTGGTCTGGATCACTTCCAGACCTGCAGCAGCCAGTCAGATCCCTCTTTCATGTGTTGACAGGCTAACAGAAGTCCGAGGCTTCACTGACGCCCAGCAGGAGGAGTACTTCAGGAGGAGGTCCAGGGATGAAGAGCTGTCCAACAGAATCATCTCACACATCAAGAAGTCCAAGAGCCTTCACATCATGTGTCAAGTCCCAGTTTTCTGCTGGATCATCGCTACAGTTCTGGAGCACATGTTGACTACAGACCAGCAAGGAGAGCTGCCCCAGACCATGACTGACCTGTACTCACACTTCCTGCTGGTCCAGACCAGGAGGAAGAGGATCAAGTACCATGAGGGACATGAGACAAGTCCACAGGAGCTGATGGAGGCTGACAGGGAAGTTCTTCTGAAGCTGGGGAGGCTGGCGTTTGAACATCTGGAGAAAGGGAACATCATGTTCTACCAAGAAGACCTGGAGCAGTGTGGCCTTGATGTCACAGAGGCCTCGGTGTACTCAGGACTCTGTACTGAGATCTTCAAAACAGAGAGTGTGATCTTCCAGAAAACAGTCTACTGCTTTGTTCATCTGAGTGTTCAGGAGTTTCTGGCTGCAGTCTACATGTTCCACTGTCACACCAACAGGAACAAGGAGGTCCTGAAGGGCTTTCTGGGAAAGAAACAGCAAGATTCAGCCCTGGAGGACTTCCTGATCACAGTCCTGGAGAAATCCTTTGAAAGTGAAAATGGTCACCTGGACCTGTTTGTCCGCTTCCTTCATGGTCTCTCTCTGCAGTCCAACCAGAGACTCTTAGGAGGTCTGCTGGGTCAGACAGAAACCAAACCAGAGACCATCCAGAGAGCCATCAACAACCTGAGGAAGATGAACAGTTATTTTATCTCTCCTGACAGAAGCATCAACATCTTCCACTGTCTGATGGAGCTGAAGGATCACTCAGTTCATCAGGAGATCCAGGAGTTCCTGAAGTCAGAGACCAGATCAGAGAAGAAACTCTCCCTGATCCACTGCTCAGGTCTGGCATACATGCTACAGATGTCAGAGAACGTTCTGGATGACTTAGACCTGAAGAAGTACAACACATCAGAGGAGGGACGACGGAGACTGATCCCAGCTGTGATGAACTGCAGGAAGGCTCGGTGAGTCCACTCTCATTCTCATCCATCCTTCTGATGTGTTTAAATCCAATCTGATTCAGATGGTTTTTCACTGTCAGCTGTTTGTTTTCAGATGATTCAAATGCTGCCAGAGATAAATATTCACTTAGTTGTGTTTCTAGTGGAAATCCTAAAGACTGAGGACATCAGCAGGTATCAGTGACTGATCATCTTCACCAGCTTCACTGTTCACTGAGCTCAACTCAGTGAAAATCAAAACCATAGAGAGCCAAATGTTTTCAAGTCAGCATGGCCTCATAGTCCCTCAGAGGAGACAAACCTGGATGAGGTCCCTGACAGACTGAGGACACATTTTATGTCTTCACCTGAAAATTGGATAAAAACTCAATGTGAGAGAGATGAGAACAAAAGTTCCATGTCAGAGTGAAAAAATTCAGTGAGAAGACAAAATCTGAATCAGAAGAGAAGTCTGAGTCTTTAGTCCTCAAACCCTCCAGACGAATATGTAGTTTCCTCTGTCACAGTGACATATTGTGTAATATGTGTCATCACAGACTTGTTGGTTGTGGACTCTCAAAGACTGAGTGCAATGTTGTGGCTTCAGCTCTAAAGTCCAACCCCTCCCATCTGAGAGACCTGGACCTGAGTCAGAACCACATAGAGGATTCAGGACTGAAGCTGGTGTGTGCTGGACTGGAGAGTCCAAACTGTGGACTGGAGACTCTGAGGTCAGTTCACTGACTGGACCTGCTGTAGTTTGAGTGTTGTGTTGTTGTTGTTGTTGTTGTTGTTTGAATGATGTGTGTTTAGACATGATGGTGACTCAATAACACAAAGATCATTGAGGACATTTCTGATTTATTTATATCAATGATTTGATCTTCATCTTTTATTCTTTACTCAGGTTGAAGAACTGCAGTTTGTCAGAGATCAGCTGTTCTTCTCTGGTCTCAGCTCTGAAGTCCAACCCCTCCCATCTCACAGAACTGGACCTGAGTGTGAACTGCCTGAAGGATTCAGGACTGAAGGATCTGTGTGGTTTTCTGGAGAGTCCTCACTGCAGACTGGAGACTCTGAGGTCAGACTTATGTTTTATTTCTGCTCTCAGATTAATATGATGTTACAGTTGTGGTGACTCTGACCTGCAGACAAGTTTATATTTGAGGGAAAATCCTGCAATAAAACTGCATTTTAATCATTTGAAAATTACCGTATTTTGCGGACCATAAGGTGCACTGCATTATGAGGAGCAATATCAATTAACAGGTCTATTTTCATACATAAGGCACATGATAAAACATATAAAGCGAGGCGCAGTATGTACCGTTATTACAAAAAGTGGTGGAGGTAAGCATACTGCGTTTACTATTCTCTGATTGGCTTATCGTTGCCAGCGACAGCAAACAACCTGAAGTTAGTGGGACGTTGGAACAACGTTGTCTCCCAACATTTGATTATAATTGGATTATGATATAGATTTAAAAATTGGGTTTATGTTAAAAACCTAACGTTGGCTCGACGTCTAATTATTGTAAAGTAACACTGACTAAATGTTGGATGATGGTTGCTCACCAGCACTACATAATTACTTATCTAACGTCTGATGTTGCAACCCATATCCAACCAAGGTTTGAGTCAGTTCAGGTTTTTCAAATATTTAATTTTCTCATTAAATCTTCTCACTGTTTGTATTTGACTGTGGTGAAGCTGCTTCCTGTTGGTTCAGCGGTTTGAATTTAAATTTTTAAACTTCTACTTTCTAAACCTTCAACTCTGAACAGATGATGAAACATTGAACACTTTCAAGCAGGAACTTTTTCTCCTAAAGTCACATATTTTATTCTTTACTCAGGTTGGAGAATTGCAGGTTGTCAAAGATCAGCTGTTCTTCTCTGGTCTCAGCTCTGAAGTCCAACCCCTCCCATCTCAGAGAACTGGACCTGAGTTGGAACGACCTGCAGGATCCAGGACTGAAGGATCTGTGTGGTTTTCTGGAGAGTCCTCACTGCAGACTGGAGACTCTGAGGTCAGACTCATGTTTTATTTCTGCTCTCAGATTAATATAATGTTACAGTTGTGATGACTCTGACCTGCAGACCTGTTAAATAGTTCAAAGTCAATTTTTACAACAGATTTTCAATCATTTGAAAGTTACATTTTAATTGTGCACAGTTTTTATTAATAATGTTGACAGTCTGAGTCAGTTCAGGTTCTTTCAGGTGTTCTTTCATTTTCTAAACTTCTACTTTCTAAACCTTCAGCTCTGAACAGATGATGAAACATTGAACACTTTCAAGCAGGAACTTTGTCTCCTAAAGTCACATCTTTTATTCTTTACTCAGGTTGGAGCGCTGCAGTTTGTCAGAGATCAGCTGTTCTTCTCTGGTCTCAGCTCTGAAGTCCAACCCCCCCCATCTTAGAAAACTGGACCTGAATCAGAACGACCTGAAGGATTCAGATCTGAAGGATCTTTCTGGTCTTGTGAAGAGTCCAGACTTCAGACTGGAGACTCTGAGGTCAGTAGAGTTGGACTCAGTTCATGTTCCTTTGAGTAATATTGTTTAAATCCAGTATCAGAGCAAAACTCCTGTGAACCTTCAAACTCCTCAGTGAAGCTGTGAGAGGAGAACAGAAACAGATTTCAGAATTAGACAGAAAGACAGAGAGAAAACAGTCAGCCAATCAGATCAGTCAGAGGACTGTTGTGATCATGTGACCATCAAATGAAGCAGATTCCAGCTGAAGAACTCAGAGATGTTCAGATTCTGGTCCTCGTCCATCAAACTGTCAGATCTGAGCTGAGACTGTTTGTTCTCTGATCAGGTTCATCTGTCACAGCTCTGAGATCAGTCTGACTGAAAGCTGCACATCACTGATCTTCTTTCATCACACTGTCAGCATGTGGTCTTTCTGCAGACCAGAATCCTGTCTGTCTGTCTGTCTGTCTGTCTGCCTGCCTACCTGTCTCTCTGTTTAAATTAACCTTTGGTAAATCATCAGTAAAGTGATGAACCTTCATGACTCAGCTCTTTATCTCCACTGTGGACTCAGAGAAATGTGCTGAGTCAGCAGACTTGAGGTCTGTGAGTTTCCAGCTCAGTGTGTTCACTCCAACACGTTAACATGAGCTGAGAGGAAGCAGCTGCTGCACATCTGGACTGAACAGGACTGAAGTCCCTGCAGGTCTTTATGCTGGATCTGCATCACTGACTGACAGCTGATGGACAGAGTCAGGAAACACTGATGGATCTGCTCTCTTCTTCTCTTCATAGCTGCTGGTGGTGAAGAGGAAGGTGTCTGCTGATGGAGGATCAGCTGCTTCCTGATGATCCAGATGTTGCAGCAGCAGCTTGTCCAGACTCTGGACCATGTTCCTGGGAGGTGGAGAGGAGAGCTTCATCCAGCAGAGACTGACAGAGGAATCAGAACTGGTCTGAGAACAGAGTCCAGTCCACCATGATCCCAGAGACTCCTCAAGTCCTCCTCTCCTCTCAGCCAGCTCCTCCAAACTCCACCTGGGGTTTAGGTTCAGCTTCTTCTGGACCCTTTGGGATGCTTTGGGGACATTTATACAAGCATTTTTTTTGTTCGTATAAAATATTTCCATGTGAAATATTTAACTGTCAGTCGGCACTGATTAAACTTTTAAATAGGCCCTTTCTTCACTTCATAAAATGTAATTGTGTGTTTTTTTTTTAATCATTATCTCAACTAATTCTTATTTTTAACATGTTCCAAAAAAAGTATGTAAATACATAACAGGATGCTGAAAGAGCAGAACTCAGAGGACACTGCAATTTTTATTTCTTGTACTAAAAGACCTTTGTAAGACAAACAATGTCCTGTTTTAATCTGTGTGTGTGGTGATGATGCGGCCTGGGTGGGGATATTGTTTATTTTTATATTTTAATGTTTAAAGAACTTTGTGTAACATTGCTATTAGTTTGAAAAGTTTTGTATTAATAAAGTTAAAATTATTGATATAGTGATATAATATTGTCTGAATGTGCTGCTGCTGAACTGGGACTCATGAGTTCCACTCTGAACCAATGAGTCATGAATCATGAGTCTGACTGTGAACCAGTCTACAGTATGTGCTGTGGGTGAGTGACAGCTCATAGCGGGGAGGGAAAGGGAGTGAAACAGCAAACCAGAGCTGCTGCTTTTCCTCCTTCTTTCTATATGAACATGAGCACCATGATGCACACTGCTGTGTTCTCATATCAAGCTCATGTTCACCTTCTTTCTTTCACAGGGAGAACATGAAAGAAGCTGAAGCTGAACTCAGCCTTCCAACTTTAGTGCTCCGTGTCACAGACTGATCCATTTTCTGACGTTATAGTCCACACCAGGCTGCAGCCTCTCTGTGTGACACTTTGTTCATCATTATTTTCACACTTTAGTTCCTGCTTCTTTTCATTTAGGCTCCATGTAGGCTGTTCATGATGACTTTGTTTGTGTGTGGCTGTTTTCTTCTGATCTGATCGGATCTCTGTCTGAATGAAAGTTTCACAATCACTGCCTCAGACTGCATTCAGAAGGAATTGTTGAAGTCATAGAAGCTGAAGAGTTGATGATCAGAGGCTGACAGCTAAAGGAAGCTAGAATGCACACTGCTCTCTGACAGAGTCGGCCTCCCTCCACATTTAGGAGGCTTTTTCACTTCTTACAACAGCTGACAAAGGGCTCATCTGGGATTTGAACCCCGGACCTGTCACACCCTGAGCCAGAATCATCCTGATTGTTCCTGGAATGGTTTGGTTAGTCAGAGTGTGTCTGTGTGTGTTCTTGTCTCTCTGAGTGGTTGGAAATGAAAATGGAGATCGGTAGAAGCAGATGACTCTGAGGATGAATGAATGTTTCGCTGACAACATCAACAACTGCTTACCTCCATGAAACTGTGTGACGTCACTGGAGATCAAAGGCATTTCCTGTCCTTCATCTCTCTCCCACGCGGACCAACTGAAACGTCACACTCGCATTCGATTCAGCCGGAACGGCGCATGCGCACGAAGAATCTCAAGCTTGTCTCGCGAACGAATGAAGTCAAACACAAATCAGCTGTTATTAGACAAATAAGTGGCGTTAAATTGAACTAAAACCAAATCTGTTGGTTTGTTCCTCCTTCTACTTATTAAAATGCGTCTTTTCCTGCTTTCGCTCATTTTTGGAATCACAGACTGAGCGAAGCTGCGCACCTCGTCCACTGTGTGTGTGTGTGTGTGTGTGTGCTCTCAGTTCATTTAAATACTTTGTTGGATCTGTCTGTCTGTATCATGTCAGAAACTCTGAAACACTCTGAACTTCTTTAAAACACGGTGGATTTACTGATATGAAAGTGTCCAGCGGTCCATGATGGATTATTATCGAAAGATATCAACTTTAATGTAAATACATTGTTGTATATAAACACAGAAATGACAATAATCATCTGGAAAACTTGTAAAAAAAAATTTTGCCATCTCACTCAGCAGGAACAAAGGAGGAGCTTGTGTTTGAACCTGTGTGAGAAAAACAGAAAAAACAAGACTCTCCCTGATCGGGTTAGCTGCCAAGTTATAAAATACAAACACAGTGTGACTTTGTGAAACAACCAGTGGAGCCCCCTGGTGGTCAGTAGAAGTGCAGCCCCTCTGAGCTGGTGGCAGACCAAGGCTTCAGTCTGCACACATCTTCCACATGTGATGGCACACACACTGTGTATTGTGGCAACATCCGTCCCCTCAGAGAGAATCTGCTCTTTAACCCTCCTGTCGTTTTCACCCCCCGCCCCTTACTTTAGTGTTCCTGCTCTGTTTGATACGGTGGCCGGTAAGTGCAAAACTAAATTACAAAGTGCCAAACACTTTTACAAAGCGTGAAACAAACTTACATGTTGGGAAACATTTTTACATTTTATTCAACAAAATTACACAAGAAAAACACTTTTCCCACGGACAAAACAAACTTACAAATTAGAAAACAAATTTACAAGTTGCGAAACAAATTTCCAAACGACAGAATCTTCCGGAAGGGGAATGTACCAAATGCCGGAAGTGATCCAGAAGAAGATTGACTGTGAGCTCAAAAAGTTTGTATCGGTTTGTGTGGCGGGAAAACTTTGCAGAGTGAAAGTTTATGGCAGCATGGAGTAAATGATGTTTTGGCCGTTTTGTGGAAACAACTTGAGCCAATTTACGCGGCTGTGTTTTCCGTGCGGACGATCTGTAGAATGTTTAACGCTGATGAACGGACCAGACGGAAGGAGCACGCGCACAGGAGACATCTAATAAACAGCCGGAAAATGCTAAACAAGCTAAGTGTAGCATCGCGCTAACTAGCTGAAGCCGCTGTCAGACATGCAGTGAATTAAAGTGCACCGTTTTATTTTGCAGCCAATCGTTGTCTTCACGGAATAGCAACGTGTTTAGTTCGTATCCGTAGCTAGTTTTTATTATTTTTATTTTAGGTTTAGAGTTATGCTAAATGCACAATTGTTGCTGATTGTTTTCGCTGCTGCTAACTTTCTGTTTTGATACGGAACTCCGTTCATTCCAGCAGAACAACCATGAACATCATATAAACAATTCATGGAGGACAGAAAGTCAAAGTCAAAAGAACTGTGGGCCGAAAGGAAACAGGTCCAGGTACGTGTGTGGATATATCTGTAAAATATGGAAGTAAATATGTGTGTGTGTGAAATGAATGATATCTTTTTGTTATTTTAGCAGATAAACATGGATTGATGGCGCCACATGGAGCTGATTTAAAAGCTCAGAGAGGGAAAACACTCCCATTATATACAGATCCGGAGGTAGCAGCACCTGATCTACTGAAGCAAGCTGTCCAAGAAATGAGAACATTTAACAAGAAGATGGATGAAGGAGCAGACCTTCTTTTGTATCCAGACTGTTCAGAGGTGCTCCATGTGCCTGGGTCAGAAAGCCCATTCAAACTGGCAGAATATAAAAAGGAAATAGGAAAGGCACTTTTTTCATTTGCCTAGAAACACACTTTAGAGGAGGTTTGTGGATCTCTTCATTCAATATTTTTACATATTTATTTACTCTGATGTAGCATAATTAATAATGTGTTGTTTGTTTTTACTACAGAGGTTGATACATCAGACTCTGATTCTGAAATTGTCATCACATCGAGGAGCACAGCTGAATTCAATGCAGCTGAAACTTCGGTACGGTCATTTATACATTTTGTACTTTCAGTTTTTTTTTTATTTATTTATTGATAGGATATGTATTTGGTTTCAAGCATTAAGTCTAAGAACCAAGTCTTGATTATTTGGCATTTACTATTCCAATCAGACACCCTGATAACCTTTCACCATTGATATATACTGTATGTGGTGAGGGAACAATAATGGAAGCTGTTTAAAGTTGCTGACAATTGTGTGCTTTTCTTCTCAGGTTTTTGAACCAAAAAAACACAGTTCTCCCAAACACAAACCTGAAGATAAAGGGTAGGTATTAGTTTTTACAAAAGAAGTCATTTGTCTTTTAGTTGTTGATGTGATTGTGATGAACATGTGGTAGAAATGATCATACGTGTTATATAATTTATCACAAAATCATCTCTTATTTATAAATCTTATGGTTCCTCTCTACCTCTAAATGTTACTCAAAGCTCTGTTATACTCTGTATCATAAAGTTCATCAGTTTATCAATTTTATCATGTTTCAGAGATTCATCCACAGCTCAGCCTGGACAGGTATTAAGGCAGATTATGGCAGCCTGATGTTCTTTGCTTTCAGTGTGTTGTTTCAGACATTTTCATTTGTTTTTCAGACAGTAATATCTGACACTGAGGATCTGGATCCACCTGAAACAAATCCAGTCAGGAGGACTTCCTACGGGTAAGTAAAAAAACAACAGTGATTCACTTAATTTTAATATTAATTTATTGATTACATGGGAAAGATATTTGCATTTGTAAGATGTTCAACATATTCTGAAACCTGTGACATGCTGGTAAAATTCACAGATGATGCTGCTGTTTTGGAAGAAGGAATTGACACAGGTGGGCCGAGACGAGAGTTTTTAACTCTACTGATGAAACATCTGAAAGATCGGCCCATTTCTGATGGACCAGAAGGACATCAGTTCTTGGTGTACAATGCAAATGGTATGAACAGGGTTAGATGTAAACAATACTAATGGTTAATGATCATTAACTTTATATATCACATGACATACGCTTTGTTGCTTGAACTATTTTTCAAAAACATTTACCCTGCCAAGTGCAAAGCAAGACAGAGTTCTTTAAATCAGTAATGTTCAACACACAACCATTTTTACTCATTTCTATATGTTTGGGTGGATAGTCATTTTAGAAAACATTGAAGTTTCTTTGGGTCATTTAAATGTGAAACAATGTTTGTGGTGACTTTTTAGATTCAAAGATGGTCTTTCAGCTCTTCAGTTTCTGACTGCACTGCAGCAACAGCTTACTTTGCTGGCCCCTGTCCTGTGCCACTCTGAAAAGCCACTCTACTGGTCTGGAACTTGAGACTCTTCAAACCTGACCTCAGTCCATCAGGAAGTAACAGGAGACTTAAAGAAAGTCAAACTTTGGGTGACTGTCTTTGAGTGGTCTTTGTCCACCACTCCAAATCAGATTTCATAGTTTGTCATTCACTTTTCCTTGTGATGTTTCCAAATGATTCTGGTACCTGTTCATCTGAAGAAATGAAACAATGGGAATGCAAATGTTATGTTTACAAACAATAAAAGAATTGCAAATATTTCCTTCTGATTGTATCTGTGATAGATTGGTTATGAGTTTGTCAGTCATGGCAATATTTGATTCAATTCTGTGTTACTTGTCTAATACCAAATCACAGCACAGTCATCTCATGGCTCTTGACATGTATATTAAAAAAATTAATTAATTTAAAAAATAAATAAATAGAAATAGGACAGAAACCCCAATGAACAAGCACTTGATAATGTCTGAAGGGAAAATTACCTTTCTCACTGACTCACAGCTGAGCAGTTTCTTTCAGCTTCATGTACAGTTCTGTTGCAGACTCCCAGTTCTCTGGCTTCTGTAGTTGTTTGTGCTCCATAACAAAGTCAAAGTCCTCCTGCATGTTTGAGTCCCCACATGGAGCTATTGACAGGCTCGCCTCTGGAACAGCATCCAAATCAGCTGGTTCAATCTCAAATCCAGTCTGTGGAGCCAAATCTGTGTTAGATAGAATCAATAGCATTTATTATTTATTTACATTTAACCAATAAAATAATAATAAAACAAATATGGAAATATCAATCTATCACCAATATTACCTGTGTGGTCAGCAGTACAGTTCATTGGACATGACGCTGTTCTGGAAGTGTGAATCCTGTGACTGTTCCACAGTCTCACACACTCATCCAACATCACCATAGCAACATCTCAGAAGGCACTGATGCTCATGGTTCCTGTTGAAGTATCCAGCAAACAACTCCATCCAGAACTGAGACCTGTAGAAATGGATAGAATCGGAAGTAAATATATATTATTAGTAGAAGTGGGACTCCATTAAAATCTAATTCGTTAAAGGCTTTGAAATGAATGAATTGAAATGAACGCGTTAAAGTCGCAGCCTCAATTATTATACATGTTTAGAGGAGTTCATCTGAGATAGAACATAAAGATAAAAATCTAATGAAAGGTCAGTCATAATAAAATGACTTCATGAAGGCCACTTACCTTCCCCTTCTAAATATGGCCCACCAGGATTCAACACGCTGCTTATTCGTGGATGAGCCATACATGTGGCTGGACGGCCCAGAGCAGCAGTCATCATGATGGAGGCGTAGGGGAGACTGAATGGCAGCCATAATGCCATTCTCCGTGCCACAATCAGTCCTCAGTCTCATGAGAGGAGATTCTCAGCGATCACTGTTGGCTTCTTGTTATTTGTCGGTCCACATTGGAGCCACAGCACTTTAGGTGAAAAAAATCCATCCATGCGTCCTGAGAGAGCCAGTTTATCAGAACCATCTGCATGCCACATACAGTTCGCTCCCATTGAGTAGCAGCTTCTTCTTAGAAACCTTCTGCGTGCTCTCTCATTCATCACATCATCTCTCTTCACTCCAAGATTGGACTTTTGTCTGAGTACCTGCCACATCGTCCGATAGCCAAACAGTTGTCCAGGTCCACGAAGTTCCAACCTGATGGCGTTTGGAGAGGAATCATCCTTTGAAGAGTCCGCAGGCTGATGTTTGCACCGTGTAAACTTCACATCATGCTTCAGTAGATCAGGTGCTGCTACCTCCGGATCTGTATATAATGGGAGTGTTTTCCCTCTCTGAGCTTTTAAATCAGCTCCATGTGGCGCCATCAATCCATGTTTATCTGCTAAAATAACAAAAAGATATCATTCATTTCACACACACACATAGTGACTTCCATATTTTACAGATATATCCACACACGTACCTGGACCTGTTTCCTTTCGGCCCACAGTTCTTTTGACTTTGACTTTCTGTCCTCCATGAATTGTTTATATGATGTTCATGGTTGTTCTGCTGGAATGAACGGAGTTCCGTATCAAAACAGAAAGTTAGCAGCAGCTAAAACAATCAGCAACAATTGTCCATTTAGCATAAATGTACGCCTAAAATAAAATAAATAAATAAAAACTAGCAACGCTTACTAACTAAACGCGTCGCTATTCCGTGAAGACAACGATTGGCTGCAAAATGAAACGGTGCACTTTAATTCACTGCATGTCTGACAGCGGCTTCAGCTAGTTAGCGCGATGCTACACTTAGCTTGTTTAGCATTTTCCGGCTGTTTATTAGATGTCTCCTGTGCGCGTGCTCCTTCCGTCTGGTCCGTTCATCAACGTTAAACATTCTACAGATCGTCCGCACGGAAAACACAACCGCGTAAATTGGCTCAAGTTGTTTCCACAAAACGGCCAAAACATCAATTACTCCATGCTACCATAAACTTTCACTCCGCAAAGTTTTCCCGGCGCACAAACCGATACAAACTTTTTGAGCTCACAGTCAATCTTCTTCTGGATCACTTCCGGCATTTGGGACATTCCCCTTCCGGAAGATTTCTTTTGGAAATTTGTTTTCTAACATGCGAATTTGTTTTGTCCGGGGTAAAAGTGTTTTTCTTATGTAATTTTGTTGAATGCAATGTAAAAATGTTTCCCAACATGTAAATTAGTTTCACGCTTTGTTAAAGTGTTTGGCACTTTGTAATTTAGTTTTGCACTTACCGGCCACCGTATCAAACAGAGCAGGAACACTAAAGTAAGGGGCGGGGGGTGAAAACGACAGGAGGGTTAAAGAGCAGATTCTCTCTGAGGGGACGGATGTTGCCACAATACACAGTGTGTGTGCCATCACATGTGGAAGATGTATGCAGACTGAAGCCTTGGTCTGCCACCAGCTCAGAGGGGCTGCACTTCTACTGACCACCAGGGGGCTCCACTGGTTGTTTCACAAAGTCACACTGTGTTGGAGTCTATCAGGGTATTTTCCAAGCAGCACTGTGTTTCAAACATCTGGATGTTGGTAAAGAGTTACTCTGTATTGGCCGGGAATCGAACCCGGGCCTCCCGCGTGGCAGGCGAGAATTCTACCACTGAACACCAATGCTTATTTAACGACTTTCACCATGACGTCATGAATCTCCAGTCATCAGCAGCCTTCAACACTTCCTGCATTTTATAACGTGGCAACTAACCCGATCAGGGAGAGTCTTTTTTTTTTCTGTTTTTCTCACACAGGTGTCATTCCTCAATCAGGATTCATGACGTCATCTCACAACTTGTATAATTTATTTGGCAACATCTTAACTTTTATTGTAATTTCAGTATTAATATACAACAATGTATTTACATTAAAGCTGATTTCTTTCTATAATAATCCATCATGGACTGCTGGACACTTTGATATCAGTAAATCCAGCGTGTTTTAAAGAAGTTCAGAGTGTTTCAGAGTTTCTGACATGATACAGACAGATCCAACAAAGTATTTAAATGAACCGAGAGCTCAGACCAGCAGAGAGAGCACACACACACACACACACACACACACACACACACAAACACACACACACACACACACACAAACACACACACACACAGTGGACGAGGTGCGCAGCTTGCCGTCTGTGATTGCAAAAATGAGCGAAAGCAGGAAAAGACGCATTTTAATAAGTAGAAGGAGGAACAAACCAACAGATTTGGTTTTAGTTCAATTCAACGCCACTTATTTGTCTAATAACAGCTGATTTGTGTTTCACCTCATTCTTTCGCGAGACAAGCGTGAGCTTCTTCGTGCGCATGCCCCGTTCCGGCTGAATCTAATGCGAGTGTGACGTTTGAGTTGGTGTCGCGTGGGAGAGAGATGAAGGACAGGAAATGCCTTTGATCTCCAGTGACGTCACACAGTCTCATAGAGGTGAGTAAACAGTTGTTGATGTTGTCAGTAAAACATTCATTCATCCTCAGAGTCATCTGCTTCTACCGATCAAATCCCAGATGAGCCCTTTGTCAGCTGTTGTAAGAAGTGAAAAAGCCTCCTAAATGTGGAGGGAGGCCGACTCTGTCAGAGAGCAGTGTGCATTCTAGCTTCCTTTAGCTGTCAGCCTCTGATCATCAACTCTTCAGCTTCTATGACTTCAACAATTCCTTCTGAATGCAGTCTGAGGCAGTGATTGTGAAACTTTCATTCAGACAGAGATCCCACATTCAGAAGAAAACAGCCACACACAAACAAAGTCATCATGAACAGCCTACATGGAGCCTAAATGAAAAGAAGCAGGAACTAAAGTGTGAAAATAATGATGAACAAAGTGTCACACAGAGAGGCTGCAGCCTGGTGTGGACTATAACGTCAGAAAATGGATCAGTCTGTGACACGGAGCACTAAAGTTGGAAGGCTGAGTTCAGCTTCAGCTTCTTTCATGTTCTCCCTGTGAAAGAAAGAAGGTGAACATGAGCTTGATATGAGAACACAGCAGTGTGCATCATGGTGCTCATGTTCATATAGAAAGAAGGAGGAAAAGCAGCAGCTCTGGTTTGCTGTTTCACTCCCTTTCCCTCCCCGCTATGAGCTGTCACTCACCCACAGCACATACTGTAGACTGGTTCACAGTCAGACTCATGATTCATGACTCATTGGTTCAGAGTGGAACTCATGAGTCCCAGTTCAGCAGCAGCACATTCACACACTGAGCTGAGAGTCTGCTGCACGACTCCGGCAGTAAATTATGGGACTGTATTATATCAATCTTTTAAACTTTATTTATAAAGCACTTTTCAAACAATTTACAATGTTGCACGAAGTGCTTCACACATTAAAATATAAAAATAAATAAGACAATATCCCCCACCTGGACCAGATCACAATCCAGACAGACAGACACACTCAGATTAAAGCAGGACTTTGTTTGTCGCACAAAGGTTATTTAGTACATTTAGTGCTTTCAAAAGATAAACTGCTGCAGTGTCCTCTGAGTTCAGCCCTTTCAGCATCCTGTTATTTATTTAAATAAGAAATTTTTTGCAACATGTTAAAAATAAGAATTATTTGAGAAAATCAAAAACAAAAAACAAAAAAAAGACCATTCACATTTTATGAAGTTCCCTTCAATTTAAAAGCCAATTTAAAAGCTTTAAAAGCTTAATCCGTGCTGACTCACAGTCACATGTTTCACAAGAAAATTACATCTTTTATAGAGTAATGCTTGTAGAAATGTCCCCAAAGCAACCCAAAGGGTCCAGAAGAAGCTGAACCTAAACCCCAGGTGGAGTTTGGAGGAGCTGGCTGAGAGGAGAGGAGGACTTGAGGAGTCTCTGGGATCATGGTGGACTGGACTCTGTTCTCAGACCAGTTCTGATTCCTCTGTCAGTCTCTGCTGGATGAAGCTCTCCTCTCCACCTCCCAGGAACATGGTCCAGAGTCTGGACAAGCTGCTGCTGCAACATCTGGATCATCAGGAAGCAGCTGATCCTCCATCAACACACAACTTCCTCTTCACTGCCACCACTTCCAGCTGTGTAGAGAAGAAGAGAGCAGATCCATCAGTGTTTCCTGACTCTGTCCATCAGCTGTCAGTCAGTGATGCAGATTCAGCATAAAGACCTGCAGGGACTTCAGTCCTGTTCAGTCCAGATGTGCAGCAGCTGCTTCCTCTCAGCTCATGTTAACGTGTTGGAGTGAACACACTGAGCTGGAAACTCACAGACCTCAAGTCTGCTGACTCAGCACATTGGAGAAAAAGAGCTGAGTCATGAAGGTTCATCACTTTACTGATGATTTACTGAAGGTCCATTTAAACAGAGATACTCTGACAGACAGACAGACAGACAGACAGACAGACAGATTCTGGTCTGCAGAAAGACCACATGGTGACAGTGTGATGAAAGAAGATCAGTGATGTGCAGCTTTCAGTCAGACTGATCTCAGAGCTGTGACAGATGAACCTGATCAGAGAACAAACAGTCTCAGCTCAGATCTGACAGTTTGATGGACGAGGACCAGAATCTGAACATCTCTGAGTTCTTCAGCTGGAATCTGCTTCATTTGATGGTCACATGATCACAACAGTCCTCTGACTGATCTGATTGGCTGACTGTTTTCTCTCTGTCTTTCTGTCTAATTCTGAAATCTGTTTCTGTTCTCCTCTCACACCTTCATTGAGGAGTTTGAAGGTTCACAGGAAACACTGAGTCTTTGCTCTGATACTGGATTTAAACAACATTATTGAAAGGAACATGAACTGAGTCCAACTCTACTGACCTCAGAGTCTCCAGTCTGAAGTCTGGACTCTTCACAAGATCAGACAGTTCCTTCAGGTCTGAATACTCCAGGTTGTTCTGACTCAGGTCCAGTTCTCTGAGATGGGAGGGGTTGGACTTCAGAGCTGAGACCAGAGAAGAACAGCTGATCTCTGACAACCTGCAGTTCCTCAACCTGAGTAAAGAGTAAAAGATGCGAGACAAAATTCCGGCTTGAAAGAGTTTTGAGGTTTGGAAAAGATAGCAAAATATTTTCTTTTGGTTAATTGTTTTTTTTAAAATGTACCATTATGACTTGAGAAAAGTATAATGTATGTGTTTGTTTATATGCAGGTATGAGAGTTTATGTTTTTACAGCAACACATGTGGGTGGGACATTTAATGAAATGGCACGTGAATAAATGAAATGAACCATAGACTGAATCAGCATATTAATATACAAATACACATTACTATATGATGTTCCTTTTCAAAAATACATTGATGTATAAACTGTGTGAAATTAAAATGTCATTTTCAAATTAATAATTCGTTTTCAAAAGTTAATTTTAACCATTTAACAGTTTAAATTTAAAAACCTGAAGAGGATTTTCCCTCATAAATATAAACCTGTCTGCAGGTCAGAGTCACCACAACTGTAACATCATATTAATCTGAGAGCAGAAATAAAACATGAGTCTGACCTCAGAGTCTCCAGTCTACAGTGAGGACTCTTCAGAAAACCACACAGATCCTTCAGTCCTGAATCCTTCAGGTTGTTCAGACTCAGGTCCAGTTCTCTGAGATGGGAGGGGTTGGACTTCAGAGCTAAGACCAGAGAAGAACAGCTGATCTCTGACAAACTGCAGCCCCACAACCTGAGTAAAGAATAAAAGATGTGACTTTAGGAGACAAAGTTCCTGCTTGAAAGTGTTCAATGTTTCATCATCTGTTCAGAGCTGAAGGTTTAGAAAGTAGAATTCATGAAATTACACACACACACACACACACACACACAAACAAACACAAACAATAAGATATATTATATTATGACACAAACATGATTTCTGACCTGAGAGTTTCCAGCTCACAGTGTGGACTCTCCAGTCCAGCAGACAGCAGCTTCACTCCTGAATCCTGCAGGTTGTTGTTACTCAGGTCCAGATCTCTCAGACTAGAGGACTGGGAGCTGAGGACTGAGGACAGAGCTTCACAGCTTCTGTCTGAGAGGTTACAGCTACTCAGTCTGAAGAAGAATTAGAAAAACAAGATAAAGTGATTAAAGAAATGTCTTTCTGAGTCTCAACTAAAAAAAAAAAAGATATTGTTAATCTGTTTGGATTTATTTGCACATACAGAACTTTGTTGGAGGCTTTGATCACTGGCAGCAGCCTCAGAAGAGCCTCCTCTGAAGCAGAGTATTTCTTCAGGTCAAACACGTCCAGATCTTTTTCTGATGACAGTAAGATGAAGACCAGAGCTGACCATTGAGCAGGAGACAGTTTATCTGTGGAGAGACGTCCTGATCTCAGGGACTGTTGGATCTCCTCCACCAGAGAACCATCATTCAGTTCATTCAGACAGTGAAACAGGTTGATACTTTTCTCTGGAGACAGATTCTCACTGATCTTTGTTTTGACGTACTGGACTGTTTTCTGATTGGTCTCTGAGCTACTTCCTGTCTGTGTCACCAGGCCTCGTAGGAGAGTTTGGTTGGTCTGCAGTGAAAGACCCAGAAGGAACCGGAGGAACAAGTCCAGGTGTCCATGTGGACTCTGTAAGGCCTCATTCACAGCACTCTGGTAGAAACGTGTTGTTTTAGATCCACCCATTATTAATTTAAACCTTCGAATTGTTTGTTTTTCTGACATCAGATTGACTCCAGAATTGATGAAGGTCAGATGGACATGAAGAGCAGCCAGAAACTCCTGAACACTCAGATGGACGAAGCAGAAGACCTTGTCCTGGTACAGCCCTGTCTCCTCTTTGAAGATCTGTGTCAACACTCCTGAGTAAACTGATGCTGCTCTGATATCGATGCCACACTCTGTCAGGTCTGATTCATAGAAGATCAGGTTTCCTTTCTGCAGCTGCTCAAAAGCCACTTTTCCCAGAGACTCAATCATCTTCCTGGTCTCTGGACTCCAGTGTGGATCTGACTCAGCTCCTCCATCGTACTTGACCTCCTTCAGTTTGGACTGAACCACCAGGAAGTGGATGTACATCTCAGTCAGGGTCTTGGGCAGCTCTCCTCCCTCTCTGGTCTTCAACACCTCCTCCAGAACTGTAGCAGTGATCCAGCAGAAGACTGGGATGTGGCACATGATGTGGAGGCTTCGTGAGGTCTTGATGTGGGAGATGATCCTGCTGGCCTGCTCCTCATGTCTGAACCTCTTCCTGAAGTACTCCTCCTTCTGGGGGTCATTGAACCCTCTGACCTCTGTCACCATGTCAACACACTGAGGAGGGATCTGACTGGCTGCTGCAGGTCGTGTGGTTATCCAGAGGCGAGCAGAGGGAAGCAGTTTCCCCCTGATGAGGTTTGTCAGCAGCACGTCCACTGAGGTGGACTCTGTAGGATCAGTCAGGACCTCAGTGTTGTGGAAGTCCAGAGGAAGTCGACACTCATCCAGGCCGTCAAAGATGAACACAACCTGGAAGTGATCAAAGCTGCAGATTCCTGCTTCTTTGGTTTCAGTGAAGAAGAGATGAACAAGTTCCACCAAGCTGAACTTCTTCTCTTTCAGCACATTCAGCTCTCTGAAGGTGAAGGGGAATGTGAACTCTATGTCCTGGTTGGCTTTGTCTTCAGCCCAGTCCAGAGTGAACTTCTGTGTTAAGACAGTTTTCCCAATGCCAGCCACTCCCTTTGTCATCACTGTTCTGATTGGTTGGTCTCTTCCAGGTGGGGGTTTAAAGATGTCTTCTTGTCTGATGCTTGTTTCTGCTCTGTCCTGTTTCCTGGATGCTGTTTCAATCTGTCTGACCTCATGTTCCTCATTGACCTCTCCAGTCCCTCCCTCTGTGATGTAGAGCTCTGTGTAGATCTGATTCAGAAGGGTTGGGTTTCCTGCTTTAGAGATCCCCTCAGACACACACTGGAACTTCTTCTTTAGGGCAGATTTGAGTTTACGCTGACAAACTCGAGCACGACTTTCTAAATAAACAAAGAACAAAAAAAAAAAAAAAGATTAAAAACTTTAACTACTAGGGTTATGTATTCTTCTCATAAGGAATACGAATATGATCATATTTCTCTCCGCCTCCTCAGACTTTAGTAAATGTCTAATTGATCCATCAAGTTAAATCCTCTTACTGCTCTGCAGACAGTCAGCCAGCTCCTCCTGCTTCATCCTCCTCAGGAAGTTCACTGTGATCTTCAGAAATGCCTCTCTGCTCCTCCTCTGCTCTTCCTCCACCTCATCATTCTCATTCTTCATGAATTGTGGGTAATCTGGACTCAGACTCATTTTGATTTTCTTCAGCTCGTTCTTCACAAAACAGACGATGTTCTCCTCCAGCAGCTGGAACACAATAACATCCTGTGTAGAGTTCACTCTCAGTATAAATTGATGGATCAAAGCATCAGATCATCAGTCAGCAGAGTTCAACTTTAGCTGCTGCTGTATCATCTGCTGCCACGTCTCTTTCCAGAGCTACACAGAAAGATCCAGACCTGCTGACTTCACTAAACTCCAAGAGTCCATGGAGGTCCAGGACTGAATCTGATTAACTTTGGTCTTTGTTATTAAGTCACAGTTGAAAATCATGAGGAAAACAACTACACAGCAAATTATTAGTTTTTTCCAAGATAAAAAAAAAAAAAAATACATTCATGAGTGCTTAATATTTATCTTCTTTTAAGAGTTAACTTCTTGTTTTCAGTGTTCAACTTTGCCTTATAATCTTAAATCAGATTTAAAAATCCTAATTCAAGGTAGGGTGGGCACAGTCAGAGAACAAACGCAGGTGAAATAGTTTTGGCACTGATTGCAGTTGTGGTTCATAGTCAGCAGGGAGCGTCACGCCACATCTCTTGATCGTGAGTTAATGTATAGAGTTTGTTGTAAAGAGCTGTATGGAATAAAATAATTAATTGATGAGAGCAACGCTTCTTTTCATATACTGGACACGCATCAGAGATCAGGCTCCCACTGACGTGTCATCTAATTTGCTCCGAAAGTGCTACTACAAACTCCTGTCTGTCACAGAGTAAAGCTCTACTGGTCTAAAGAGTGCAGCTTCAAACTCAAGTCTTTGTTGGTGTCTGTTGTAGTCACTGGATGAACATTTACACACCATAAATATGGAGTCCAGGTCTGTGTGATGATGTTTGTCAGACTGAACTCTGAGGAGAAAAGACACAAACACACAGTTTGTTCCAGGAGTTTTCTATGAACAGCAGAGAAACTGATAGACAAGCTTTGATACCTTTAATGAGTCAGACAACAACAAATGATCAGCTTTTACCTTTTTTCTTTGATAAAGTCATCCATAGACTGATCACTCTTCATGGACACACAGCTGGATACAGCAGACTGTTGTCCTCCCTTAAACGTATTAGATTGAATCATAGACCGATCACTCTTCATGGAAACACTTCTGGATACAGCAGACTGTTGTCCTCCCTTAAACGTATTAGATTGAATCATTGACCGATCACTCTTCATGGAAACACTTCCGGATACAGCAGACTGTTGTCCTCCCTTAAATGCAACAGGAGGATTCATAGACCGATCACTCTTCATGGACACACAGGTCAGTTCAGGAGAATCTGGTCTTGACTTCTGGTTACTAGTGGAAACCAAGTTGACATTAAAATAATCAACAACCAAGAAACTGAGTTAAATTTTCATTTTTGATCCAGAATATTTTATTGTGGGGTTTAATTTTACTTAAATTTACATATTACATAGACTATTTGGATATTTTCCATTAACTTATATGAAGCATTTTGTTGCCTGATTTGAGAAGGCCAAGACAAATAAAGATTATTATCATCATCATTATCAGCCTGGGGATCTAGCTCAGTTGTAGAGCTGCATGCTTTTCATGCAGAGACCCCATGTTCAAATCCCAGATAAATGGGGAGGGTTGGGGCAGGAAAGACATCAGGTGTAAAAATTGTGGCCAAATTCATCACGCAAGTGACAGAGCTGACTTGCTGTGGTGACCCCAAATAGGGAAAAGCCAAAAGAGAGAGAGAGGGGGGGGGGGGGAAGAAAGAAAGAAAGAAAAAAAGAAAAAAAAAAGTATGATTATCATTATTACTCTCAATAATATCTTCAAATGTTGTTTGAGCTCCCTGTGAAAACAATGACAAATAAAAAAGCAGCAGAAAAAGTTCAGCAGTAAAAAATGTAAGTGACAGTGAGAGTGAATAATGATGGAGCAGTGATCTGAGTGCTGAGCTCTGACAGATGGACAGTTAGAGATCCTCATCTCACCTCTGAGCTTTGGTCTGACTCTCATGTTCCCCACACAGAGTGGTTTTAGAGGGAGGGGCTCCCTCCTCTCTGTCCTCACACTGATTCATAGCTGAGCCTCCACCTTCACACAAACACAACAATGGGATTTACATCACAGGACAAATACATCGTCAATACTGTCACTACTGATGTTCCTGGATTTGAGTTGAAAGAGTGTAAATTCTCTCTGATTTTAACACACGTTCACACATCCACCTCTATTCAGACATGGAGTTTACATATTGTTTGGAATTCTAATGTGAATGTCAAACAGCATTTTTTGTCAACACTTGTTCAGAAAGCAGCATATTTGATTGATTGTTGTACCAACCTGAAGATAATCAGTGTTTATTGCTCATAACCTGATCACTGATCAATAATCAGCCATTGGAAGACGCTCTGAAACTTTCTTCTGCAGTCAGAACTCATCCACCTTCAGACTGGACATCTTCTGACTGTAGAACTGGAGCTTTTTATACATCTCACTGCAGCACAATAAAGTCCTCTGTGAGTATTGTGTGTCCCACAGTGTACATGACATCTGAGCAGCAATACTTCCACCTGCTGGAGATTTATTGTTACTACAGCTGTAAAATAAATCTATCAGAACATGAACTCAGTCTGTAGAATCCAGAAGATTAATGACACACTTTGTCCTGCTGTTATGGAATCAAATCCAACTTCAGGTTTTCTATATATTAAACTGATGAGCACTGTTGGGTATCAAAGAGAAAAGGACAAAGGTGTGAAACAAGATTTTCAGCAGCACTGATTAACAGGAAAACATTAACTAATTGTCATTAACTTCAGCCTTTAACTTCCAACAACAAACTGACTTTTCTCTCTCTGTGTTGATTTCAGTCAGATTCTCTTATAAACAAAGAACATTCCTGATTCATGTCAATTCCAATCTGCAATGTTATACATTGGCATTAGCACTTTATTTCAAACAAACTCAGATCACCGTTTACTTTTTAATTTAATAAAATAAATTTGAGGGCCAAAAAATTCCTTCAGAAGCCAAGGGAAAAAAAATTTTTTACAACTAAACCAGTCTGACCGGTGTCAGGAAACCCCAGACCAGAGGAGGTGGTTCTCTCATCTGATGTTTAGGATGCACCTTAAACATTTGTTTCTTTGACACATTATTTAAATAGTGTGCCTCCACAACATCATATGGATCAGTCTGATCTGTCAGTAATTAGGAAGTTTCAGAGAAATGTATCTCAGATCTGATGGTGCTTCTTTCTGTCCACTAGATGGTGGTATCTGACTGTAGGATGTAGTGATGGTGCTTTGATTTAATTCATGTCAGGTTTCAAGGTGTGCTGCCTTAAACCTTTGATGGCTTCATCTGGGAATACTCATTGTGTATAATTAACAGTAAGAGCTGAATTCTTTCAGTGAAGTTCATCCAAAGTTTGTTCTGTCATGGCTCAACTGTAACACAGCACACCAGTTCAAGGAAATCAACTTCATCATTAAAGTTGTTAAAAAACAAAATAGGTTTTCACTTAGATGTCTTATTTGTGATTATTTAAGCAACTTAAAAAAAATTTAATCTGAATTTAAATTTGAAATTTCTTTACTTTAATCAGTGAATTTTACTTTATATTAGAACAAGAATTAAGTGAAGAAACTGTTCTCTACTAATTACAGATAAAATATTGACAGATAAGTAATAATTGGTAATAATCAGGGGTTGTCTTCACATTTCTGCCTATCCCTGAGAACACACAAAAGAAATTATGTTAAAACATTTTTAAGTCATCACAATCAAAGTCATCTGTGACAGGTATATTTTAAATGTAAAAAAAAAAGTTTAAATTAAAAATTTGGAGTTTTGATTTGGTCTTAAAAAAAAAAATTCCATTGTTGTGAAGCTGTGGTGGTCATTTTTGGATTAATATCTGTCCAATTTTCAGGAGATAACAATTCCCAGTTCTGTTTCCCATTTAATGTTTGCTATTGTTGACACCTGAAAGAACCATAAAGTCTGGAAGTCAGTAAATAATCCCGAGAGGTAGCTGCTACTAATTAAGTGTAGTTATTTTCCCGTAGACTTCATTACAATCAGACTTACACCAAGTGGAGTCATTGTCTTAGTTACAGTCTGATCTCAGTAATCATGGTCATTAGATATTTACAGAGCTGTCTGATCTGATTCTCTCCAACTAACCCATCACAGGACATTAGTTCTCTCCTGGCTCATTAACATGGAAGAAATAATTACTAAGGCAAACCATCTTTATCTGTGACGGCAGCTCTACATTTGGTTATTGATTTATAGTCAAGTGTGTTACATTTAATCACAAAATTTGTATTTGTTCTCGAATTCAGCACAACTGTTTTATTTACAGAAAAAAAACTTGGTAAAATAAATTAATTCACCTATTTTACTATGCCTTTTACTATACTGTGTTTGAGAAATAAACAGTTTCAGTGCAGACAACTCTGTCTGTGTCAGTGATAATTATTGATGTTGATCTTAAAAAAATAAATAAATCAAAAGACAACGCCTCAGTCATTATCTGAGCTGTCAGACCAGTTCTGCCATTAAACTGTCAGTTGGCACAACTGTGGTGTCAAAGTATGACGACAAATGCAGGCAGACTCACAGTGAAGATCAGTGCTCTGTTGATTTGTTTAATGGCCATTAATACAACTTTTCTTCAAATCATCCTTTCACTCCAAGAGAAACTATTATTTGTACACATCTGAAAGCAGCCAATCAGCATCCAGAAAAGTTCTCCGTCCAGTCAAACAGTGAAACAACACAATGTGATCACAGTGATCCTGTTCACACATTTACAGATTCTCACCTGCTGAACTCACTTCAGGGAGACTTTCTGACACTTTCCAGCTTCATGTGAAGAGAAGAAGCTGCTTGTTCTCCCTCATCAGTCCTGGTGTCTGTTTGATCTGAGGAAAAGTCACATCCTCATAACTTCAGAGTCCAAAGTATGAAACATTAAAACCGCTCCAACCTGTTTTTGGTTTGTTGTTGTACTGCTGCTGTTAGTCAGCGAGGTGGAGATGGAGAAACAGAGCCGGCAAAACCGAGTCTTTATCTGCAGTTAGAGTCCAACAGAAATAGTCCGGTAGGGATACAAAAGTCCAACAAAAAGAGGAAACACAGACTGAGCTCGACTTTCTGAAAAACTAACAAAGTAACAACAGAGAGAGAAAACAAAAGGCGAGACTGAACAAACAGGGAACCGAGAGAGGCTGACTGAGAGACACCGGAGAACCTGGACGGATAATAAGAATAACAATAATAATAATAATAATAATAATAATAATAATAATAATAATAATAATAATAATAATAAAAACAAATAAAAATAGTGAACGAGAGCAGCGGGAACAACAAGAAGAGGCAGGACACTCCGGCAGCGAAGAGAAGTCCGAGGAGGGAATCTATGTGGGCTGATTGGCGGGAAATGCAGGACAGGTGTGCCTCATTAGGAGAGAGGACACGCCCACTGGGACAGAACACAGAGGGGAGGGGCCGGGGGACACGTGACTTTAGCAACAAGGAAGCAGCTGACATACACAACCTTTATCATTCAGCCTGTTTCAGTCCACAGCTGTACTCTGCTGTTTTTGTTGGTTTACCTCTTCCACAAAACTTCAGGCTGCTCCAAAGGGAGACATGAAGACTGTGCAGAGAGACTGCTGTGTCCTTTTAATGGGACTTCAGTAGAGGAAGTTAGATGATCCAGTCAGGTGCTGTTATATCAAACATTAATCACCAAAGTAAGCTCGCTGTTCATTTGTAAAAAAGTTTCCTTTTAAACATCCAGTTCCTGCATTTTAAAGCATTAATCTCAAAGTCAGGTCACCCTTCGAGAAAGGAATACTTCAAAATGCAAAATGTTTTCGGGGGGGGTTTATGTTTTCACTTTGTAAAAAAAATAGTCAAGCCTCCTTTTTAACAGTGCAGCAAACAGCCAGCAAACCAATAAACAGCTAATACAGTCTGATTGAAACAGTAATTGTAGCTGTGCAGAGAGATGTGTCAATGAAGAATGGGGAATCAAAAAGAGAAAAGATTGTCATTTTTAACATGGATGTGTGTTAATCATCATGTGTTGATTCAAACAGCCTCTGAAAAAAGGGAGAGTGGCTAAAATAGGATTTATTCCAGAGCTTTGCACTTCTGTGCTGTGCATCATGCCGGCCTGCCCGGTGTGTGGCTGGTTCAGCCCGTGTTGTGCGGGGTGCTCCTGACAGGTCTGAGGTCTCTCAGTCATTCAGGCCTCGTTGGCGCAGTAGGCAGCGCGTCAGTCTCATAATCTGAAGGTCGTGAGTTGGAGCCTCACACGGGGCACAGCTTTAGTTAATAATGAGGAGTTAGGAGAACCTCAGTTCCTTCAACACTCTCTGGTTTACATGACTTCTATGACATAGACAAGTATAAAGAATCACATAGCAGGTGTTATCTCACTTTTCCAGTTTAAAGACACAACAGCAGCTTCTCTGTCAGAGTTGTGAAGTTCTGTCTCCTCAGTATCTACTTCTCTCCACTTCAGAGGACCGGAAGTCGGCTCGTCCGCCTATCGGCTGTGTGACCATGAATCAACAAGAGACATTATACAGCAAGTCAACGTCCTATTTTCTACGTTTGTACTGACACTTCACAAAACAGCGATTTTTACATAGGAATTGGTTTGCGTAGTGATCCACACAGAGGAAGGCAGAGAGCATCCTAAAATACTCGGACCGTCCACTTCATACCATCATAGTGGATCAGAGAAACCACAGCGGTGGACTGTTCATCTATTTACCATGTAGGACGGAAAGATCCAGAAAATTATTCATTCTCACTTTACAGCTCCTGAACTGTTAGAAGATTAGACACCAAACAGCTGTTTGTGATTCTGATCATCTTCGTTAGAGCATTATTGTGTAATTTAGTGTGTGTGCAGTTTGGGACACATTCATAAAACAGAGCAGAACCAGCAGATGGAGCTGTTTGGATGTTTCTATCATATGATGATGAAATCTAAAGGCTCTCTGATCATCACATTGAGAAGTTCATCTGGTTTGTGATATTTCTTCATATGATAGTGAGGTAAAATGTGTTCAGTGGGATGTGTGTGTATCCAGCAGGACTGACAGCTTCATGTGGGATTCTCACAGAGATGATTCAAACCTGATCACAGTGATCAGTATGGATATACAGTATGTTTGCTGTCAGTGGAGGAAACTCTCAGACAGGACTAATAGTCATGTTTGGGATGTTCCTGGATTTGAGTTGAATGAGTGTAAATTCTCTCTGATTTTAACACACGTGCACACATCCACCTCTATTCAGACATGGAGTTTACATATTGTTTGGAATTGGTTTGTAATGAAGATGATCAGTGTTTATAGCTCATAACCTGATCACAGATCAATAATCAGCCAGAAGACGCTCTGAAACTTTCTTCTGCAGTCAGAACTCATCCACCTTCAGACTGGACATCTTCTGACTGTAGAACTGGAGCTTTTTATACATCTCACTGCAGCACAATAAAGTCCTCTGTGAGTATTGTGTGTCCAACAGTGTACATGACATCTGAGCAGCAATACTTCCACCTGCTGGAGATTTATTGTTACTACAGCTGTAAAATAAATCTATCAGAACATGAACTCAGTCTGTAGAATCCAGAAGATTCATGACACACTTTGTCCTGCTGTTATGGAATCAAATCCAACTTTAGGTTTTCTATATGTTAAACTGATAAACACTGTTGGGGATCAAACAGAAAAGGACAAACGTATTAAAGAAGATTTTTCTTTTCTTTTAATCATATATAACCCACAGATCCAGAAGAGACTGCAAGCACACCTAGCTGTGAGCAGAGTGGCGCAGCGGAAGCGTGCTGGGCCCATAACCCAGAGGTCGATGGATCGAAACCATCCTCTGCTACTCTAACACACTAGATACCTCGTCATGAGACATGAATTTGACTTCATCAGCATTGATTATCAGAAAAACATGCAGAATGTCACTTTCTCCATTAATGTGTACAATTTTCACTGTGCTGCTTGTGACTCAGTGATGCTGTTGAATGCTTTTCGGGCCGCCGTTCTTAAAGTGTGTCTTTCCGCCCGAAAAAGTAACACAATCAAATTGTGAACTGGAATTGCTTCCATTTTTGTCATCTTTTTTTTTTTTTTTTTTTTTTACAATTACAGTTTTTCACAATTCACAATTTCAAATATAAAATACACTTAAATTATTTTATTTGCATCAAAAATGTCAAAAGTATCAGCGTCAATGTGAATCATCTTGTTTTTACATGATTACCAATTTTTAAACGACTGCACATAAACCAGTTAGTGTTCGGAACCAGCCCTCTCTGTGTTGTTCTCTTGAGACTTTTGTCTGTCATAACAATACAGAATTGTTGTGTTTTGATAAGCTGTTAACTCGCAGAGTGCGGCTGCATTACTCTCCTCCAGACAGGGACCAACATTTACGCCAGATTTTCTCCGAAACCGCAAAACTTAATTTGAAACTTCAGGATGTGTTAGAAAACAAAATCACCTATTATATCATTACAGATATGACACAGGAAATGATCATCACAATGTTTAAATCTAAAGGTTCACAGCTCAGACAAATTTACTTTTCGGTCTCAAAAACAATTTTCCGGCAATAACTTCGTGGAAGTGTGACGTCATTTGATGCGTCTACATTTATCCGATTAGGAGTGTTATATTTGTCCCATGTTATTTTGGTATCGGCTCTCCCCGAAGTATTACTGCCATGTTTGAGATGAAATAAGTTCACTGACGCTTTAAAATGATCGCGGTACTGATGCTAATCCCGTTAGCCGGTCTATTGCGTTTTCTATTGTATGTTAGCGTTAAACGGACATAACGGATTTTATGTTAAGATAAAATGATGGCAGTAATTCTGGTTAAAACGGCTTTGAATGCTATTTTAAATATGTGGGTGTTCAGTCATTTGTGGTTTTATTCTGTGGATGTCAAAGTTTCATTTCATTCTTCTCTCTTCGGTCGAAAAAAGCCGAGTCCAGTCGAGGAGAGCCGAATCTTCAGAGAATCCGTGCAGACAGGGGGGTTATTTTGATGGACACACCATGAGGCCAATCACATGAGAGGACAAACTGATGTTTTCACAATAATATTCAGCTGGTACATTGACATAGATATGAAGTTTTACAGGTGACCAAGAAGAGACGTTTTCTTTGCTCTACAACGTAACTTTGTGAAAATAACATGTCTGTGGTTGTTCTCTGATCCCTCCTTCGTTTCTTCATGTCTTCTGTTTGTGTCTCTCTCTCGGAGTGATGTTGTTACTGAAGCCGACTCTGACCCCTCACTGAGCGGGTCGGTGCGGAGAAACACTCCGTTACCTCCGACAGCTGAGCGGTATCGCTTCTCGGCCTTTTGGCTAAGATTAAGTGTAGTATCTGTTCTTATCAGTTTAATATCTGACACGTCTCCTACCCGGGGACCATATATTAAATAGATTTTTGGAACAGGGAGATGGAATAGGGGCTTGCTCCGTCCACTCCACGCATCGACCTGGTATTGCAGTATCTCCAGGAACGGTGCACTCCCTCTGTGTGTTCAATACAAGTCCTGTTCAGCTCAACATCACCTTAAACACATGATGTTGTCTTCATGTGTGTAACGCTGAGTGTACAGAGTGTTCATGTTCAGTTTATGGTTTTAGAATCAGTGATGCATTCATGTAGAAACATCAGTTTAATGTTGCTGATTTCATCAGGTTATATTCTGCTGACCAGACTGAATCAATAAAGTTTTGTTTCCACACGTCATCGTTTAAATTTTGCATTTGTCAGCTGAATCCACAGAGTGACTGAAATGATGAAGTAAATCCAGGAAAGGAAAAACATTTGGCTCTGAATCTCAATGTAGATTTGAACAAAGAGCTCCAGCTGAAGAAAACAATGCTGTCTGTTTCCAGATGATGAAGAACTCAGTTCTCAGTTGATGCTCAGTTATCTCCATCTAGTGGACAGATGGTAGAAGTTGATTCCTGAAAAGAGGAAGTGACTTTTCCTCAGATCAAACTGTTGAAGGAGAACGAGCAGCTTCTTCCTCACTGACTCACTCAACCTCTGTCTCCTGGGTTTGGATTTAGGTCTGGGTCTGGGTCTGGGTCTAAGACCAGGTGGGCCTGCTCAGAGTCTCTGTGTTGGATGTGAGCTGCTGAAATCTCTGAACACCATGACACAGATAATATCAGTCTGATGTGTCATCTGTAATCCAGATGTTGTCAGCAACAAACAGATGTTCCTGACAGAAGCTGCTCTGATTCACCTCAAGCAGCACATGAGCCTCTTTCTCAGGAGCACACACAGAAAAAATAAGATTTTCTATTCCAACAATATACGTGATGTCCTTGTGTATGAATGAATGTTTCACTAATGCAGATCTTTCAGAACAACATCAACAACAATAACTCCACAACGAGAGTTTGTGACGTCACTGGAGATCAAAGGCATTTCCTGTCTTTCATTGATCTCCAAGTGGATGTGGTGGTTAAAAAGTAGAGACTTCCACATGCAGTCTATCTAATGACCACCAGGGGGCTTCACCTGTGAGAAAATGAAGTCAGAATGTAAACAGGTAACGATCCTTGATGGTGACGCATGTCTCTCGGACATGTGGGGTCATCGTTAGTATAGTGGACAGTATCTCCGCCTGTTACGCAGAAGACCGGGGTTCGGTTCCCCGACGGGGAGAACGTGTATTTTTCTCTAATGTCTCATTAACCAGAGTGACAGAAGTGAACTCTCCCTGTAGCTGACCAGGCGTCCCGCACCAAACTGCAACTTTGAACAAGGGTCAGTGTTTAAGTCCCACCTGCCCCAACAAAATGCTGAAGAAATATGCCTGTCTTTAAATGTTCAAATGAAAAGTCTCCATCTGATGTTCTTTTCATTTAGACTCCATGCAGGCTGTTAATGATTACTTTGTTTGTGTGTGGCTGTTTTGAATGTATCTTTGTTGTTCATAAAGAAAGGCTTTAATAAAGATCAGAATGAAAAGGAACATTTCCTCCAGTTTGTCACGCCCCACCTGTCATGTCTCTGTTCCCCACCAGTGGGGTGGAGCCCACACTTTAAGAACGGCGGCCCTATAAGCATCCAACAGCATCACTGAGTCAGGAGCAGCACAGTGACAACTACACATTCATGGAGAAAGTGATAAATGACATTCTGCATCTATTTGAGTCAGTGAGGAAATATGTGAAGAGAAGAAGCTGCTCGTTCTCCTTCAACAGTTTGATCTGAGGAAAAGTCACTTCCTCTTTTCAGGAATCAACTTCTACCATCTGTCCACTAGATGGAGATAACTGAGCATCAACTTAAAAACCCTCCGTTCTTCCATGTGTGAACTATAATACCAGTGAATTAAACAAAGACCGTCCCTGGGTGGGCTCGAAACACCATCCTTTCAGTTAACAGCCGAACGCGCTGACCGATTGCGCCACAGAGACATGATGAGCAGTTCCTGTTACAGCCTGCTGTTCCAGCTATAATTATCCTAAATGTTGCTCCTTTTGTGTCTCACAGAGATCCTGCCTGTTTGGGAGAGCGTTACATTAAAGATTTAAAGGTCCCTGTTTCAATCCTGGGTTTCAGCAGCTGTTGTGCGTCCTTTTGTTCGCTCCCCCAAATGAGCTATTTCAGCACAGCACACAGTAGAAGTGACTTCTCATTTTCCAGCCTGGATAGTTTCCTCCTCAACTGTTACCAAACTGTTACCTTAACAGGTGAAAGTTCATTCTGATGGAATGAACTGTTTCTACACAAGCTGCATGAATGTGACACAGAGCTCATGTTTAAAGTATTTTTCTTCAGTACTCTTATTGTGTATGGAGCTCTGACTGTTGACATCAGTGCAGGTGACCTAAATTCAGCAGCATCATCAATGTCCTCATCTCATCCAAAAGGCTTCATCAGACAGATCGGTGTTGCAGGAGCTCAGCAGCTATCTGGTTAGCTAATGCTGCCAGACCATGCAGAGGATGTAGCTCAGTGGTAGAATGTGCACTTCCCATGTGTAAGTGTTTATCTACAACATCTTACATAATGAATGAGGCACTGCTGGGATTTGAACCCAGGATCTCCTGTTTACAAGACAGGCGCTTTGACCAGCTAAGCCACCGCACCACTCTGATGTACATGTATATGCAGAGGATCAGATTGATCATACACTACAACATCTCACATCCACAGCACTCTACTCAACTGTTCTTAAACAACATTTAGTAGACATGATTAGCAGAGTCCTCCTTGGAAACTTAAGTTTGTTCCATCTAACTCAGCTGTACTCAGTCAGCCTGTACAGATGATTCAGTAACAGCTGAGTTATCTTTAGTCCAACAACTGCTGTCCATTTCTACCACAGGGAGCCTCAGGCTTTAGAGTTTTCAGTGCTAACCCTTGATTGTCAAGCAATCATATTCCCATTTTATGCAGATTTTTCATCCACAACACACACACAACAATCTTGAATTGTTTAATTAAATCTAAAACTGTTATGAATGACAGATTTAGAGTGCTAACGATTACACTATGGACCATCCAATTTTTTACTGTATTTGTATTTTTACTTTTATCATTTAATATGTTTTGCTGCATTTCAACTCGTTAACGCTTTAAGCTACAGAAAGAACAAGAGCAGTTGCACCACACAAGCATTTCAAAATAAAAGCCAATTTATATTAGTTTATTTGTATCTTTAGCTCAGATGTAGCAAAGCGCAACAATGCTGTCAATAAGGAACTTTCCGACTTGGGTTATTTGAAACATTTGGTGCAGTAGGCAGCATGTCAGTCTCATAATCTGAAGGTCATGAGTTCGAGCCTTATACGGGGCACAGCTTCAGTTAATAATGAGAATTTAGTGGTTGGGACTAGAACCTCAGTTCCTTTAACATGCTTCGATGATATATTAGACTTCTATGGACCATTTCACCGCTCTGCATAGACAAGTATAAAGAATGACACAACAGGTGTCATCTCACTATTTTCCAGTTTAAATGCACAACAGCAGCATCCAGCTTCTCTGTCAGAGAGTTGTGAAGTTCTGTCTCTGCATCAACACCATGAACCACAAAATTATCATTGCAATCTCTGGACAAGAGAAACAGTAATTTTGTGGTTGTTGCTGATCCACTGACCTCCTCGACCTCCTTAATTTTGTAACCTCTGCCATGAATCCATACAAAAAAAAAACGAAGACTTGCTGTGTTTAGTTCACTTGTTGCTGTATCTCCAAAGAGCTAAAGCCTTGTGGAGAATGTGGGCATCGATCCCACTACCTCTCACATGCTAAGCCAGCACTCTACCATTTGAGCTAATTCCCCTGCCATGCTAGCATGCAAGCTAAGCTTTGAGAAAAGGCCGCTTTAACAACATCAACAGGTTCCAAAGCTTTTTCGAGAGAGTTCAAAATAATTAAATTTTTCAATCATCTGTATTTTTCAGTAAAAACACTTTCCCTGACCGGGAATCTAACCCGGGCCGCGGCAGTGAGAGCGCCGAATCCTAGCCACTAGACCACCAGGGAACGTGTAGGCAAGATACCTTTGTCCCAAAACCTTACAGCAGTAGAGGTGAAAGAAAATCTGTCCTTTCACACAGTGAAGGTTCCAATGTGAAACCTTAACCTGTAGACAACCTGTTTTGTCCACTCCACACGTTTGAGCAAGTGCAAACTCTGAGCCTCCATGTGATCTGATCAGATCGTGGTCATTGTGTATTGGAATGACTGGACTCACTTTGATGGGCAAATTTTTCAGCTTCTGTCGTCAGAATGGCTGAGCGTTCTAAGGTGCTGCGTTCAGGTCGCAGTCTCCCCTGGAGACTCCAGGACAAGTATCAAACATGACGAGGAGGCCGAGTGATTAAGGCGATGGACTGCTAATCCGTTGTGCTCTGCACACATGGGTTTGAATCCCATCCTCGTTGGTGGTTGCGTTAGTCTTTCCATGTCGCAACAACAACAAACATAAATGTTACTGAGTGTTATTTTCCCATTAGTTTTTACTTCTTCTACGATACAGATACAGACGGTTTCAGAGAACAACTGCAGAGATGACCCTTTCAAACCCACGCCTCCAGAGGAGACTGCGACCTGAACACAGCGCCTTGGACCGCTCGGCCATCCTGACTGTTTTTGTCAACAACTGGAGCCCCCTGCTGGTCATTGGATA